>NC_056737.1:1199654722-1199954722 GCF_019279795.1 Protopterus annectens
CGGGTGCCGCTCCTTCATGAGAAATTGTTGTTAGGAAGGATAAAATGGATTCTAAAGGAGCTGTATATGGATCTAAGCCCCGGTTTGTAGCCCAAAGGGAAAACCTTTTCCATTTGCTAGAATATAGTTTCTGAGTGGAAAGTTTATGGGATGAAATTAGGATGCGTTTGACCGTTGGAGATAAGGGAATGCACCTGGCTATATGTGGAATTGAAGCGGCAATACTGTCAATTTGATGGTGTGGATGGAGGGATAGAACTGTCCCGACTGATGAATCAGGAGAAATGGAGATGGATCCAGAATCCATGGTTCCTCCAAAAGGTAGGGCCACAGGAAAGGAAACCAAACTTGTCGAGGCCAGTCAGGAGCAAGGAGGATCAAGGAACTCCTCAATTGTCTTGCTTTCTGTATTACACTGAGTATGAGTGGAAAGGGGGGAACGGCATAGAGAAGTCCCGGGGGCCAGTTATGAACTAGAGCATCCCTGGGTGACATCCCCGGATGGGGAATGAGGGCAAAGTAGCTGCTGCATTTGGTGTTCAGGTGAGTTGCAAATAGATCGCAGCCAGGCTGGCCCTATTTGTGAAATATCTCTTTCACAACCATTAGATTCAGGGACCACTCGTGAGGCATCAGAATTGCTCAGCTGAGTTTGTCCGCTATTACGTTGGATTTCCCCAGGATATGCGTTGCTATCAGGAAGCGTTGAGTATCCATCTCCCATTTCCAAACTCTTAAGGCCTCTTTGCAAAGTGGGTAAGACTTGGTTCCCCGTTGTTTGTTTATGTACCACACAACTGATATGTTGTCTGACTGAATCGCAATCATTCCAGTGAGAAGAGAGCTGTGAAGTGCTTGCAACGCATATAGCACAGCTCTCATCTCCAGAACATTGATGTGTAAGTGGTTCTCCTGGTTTTGCCAAGTACCTTGGACTGTCTTTCCCAGATAATGCCCCCCCACCCTATCTGGGAAGCGTCAGTGGTCAAAACTGCTTTCTCTTGGGGAGCAACAAGTGGATGACCTATGACAAGTTGTTCGTGTGTAACCACCATGTCAGATCCCTTTTGCATGCGTTTGTTATTAATATCTGGTGAGATAATGGAAGGTCTTGCATCGACCATTGTACAAACTGCATCCATTGGAGAATCCTCATATGTAGATGAGCAAGAGGAACTAATAAGATGGCGGAAACCATAGTCCCTAGGACTTGAAGTACTTACTCTGGCCTGGACTCTTTGTTTGTTTAATAAGGATCTGATCTGACTGTGTAGAGATTCCACTCTTTCCTGTGTTAGCTTTACTGACATGGTGGTTGTGTCTATTTCTGAGCCTAGATATACAATATGTTGCAAGGGAGATAAGACTGACTTTTGCAAGTTGACAGTGATGCCTGGGCTGGCACACAAGGATAGAGTCTCGTCCCTGGTTCTTATGAGTTGATGCTTGGTGGTAGCAGTGAGGAGCCAGCCGTCTAGGTACAGAAACACCTGGAATCCTTGACGTCTCAGGTGAGCCAGTACCACTGCCATGCACTTGGTAAATGCTCTGGGGGCTGTAATGAGGCCAAAGGGTAGTGTTCTGAACTGAAAATGGCTGCCTCCCAGCCGGAAGCATAAGTGTCTCCAGGAGCGCCTGTCCATTTTGATGTGGTAGTACGTGTCCTGGAGATCAATTGAGCACATCCAGTTGTCTTTCCCGATAAAGGGAAATATCGACTGCAGAGTGACCATTCGGAACTTTGATTTTCTTACATGCTTGTTGAGCCTGCTGAGATCTAGAATTGATCTCCAGTCCCCTGTCTTTTTTGGAACTAAAAAGAATCGAGAGTAAGTTCCGGATCCTACTTGCTCTGCAGGGACTTCTTGGATGACTCTTTTTTGTAGTAACGAGATGACCTCTGATGTTGCACGGTCTAGTTGGATGGGTGGTATATCTGGAAGAGACCAGTTTGTTGGGGGTTCAGAAATAAAGGGAATCAGGTAACCTGTGGATATTACTGAGTGTACCCAATGATCTTGAGTTATAGTTAGCCAGGGGCTTGGGTACAGCGATATACAACCCCCAACTGCCTCCAGAGATGGACAGTCGGGCAACCCCTCAGGGTCGATGGAAGGGACGATCAGAGAAAGCTTCTCTGTCTCCCTGATGTTGCGGACCTCCTCTGCCGCGAGAGCGGCATCTTCCATTATATCCTCCCCCTCTGCCCCTGGGGGAGGGTTGACCTTGTGCCTGAGGAAAATCTTTTTGGGATATGCAGAACCACATTTTCTCTCCTGTATTACCCTTGAGATAGGGTCTGGACAGAAGAGAGAAACGGACTCCAATGGCAGATAAGGTTTATCCTTCCTGCTCGCACCTAGTCAAAGTCTCATTCACTTGGGGTCCAAAAAGAGATGAACCATCAAAGAGAACGTTAGTGAAGGCAGACTTGAAGGATTCCGTAAAATTACAAAGCCGCATCCATGAATGTCTCCTGAGGGTTATTCCTGCTGCGACTGACCTGCTCGCTCCATCTGCCGCATATGAGATCAGCCTCATGGAGGAGTTTGCTATGGAAATAAGGGTGGAGAGCTGCGTTGAAACCTTGTCGATGGAACCCGGAGCTACTGAACCCTGGAGGGTATCTCTTAACTCTTTCAGGAGATCCCTCTGCAGACTAGTGAAATGAGTCAGGTAATTCAGTGATCTTAGTGTAAATGCTGCTGAAGAAAAAGTATGATTCCCGTACCTATCCATCATCCTGGACTCCTTGTTAGGAGAATGGATATTAGAAGATGTCTCAGATAATTCCTTCTTGGTGGCCGCTGATACCACCATAGCATCAACTAGGAACTCCCTTGCTAAGGAAAGACTTGTCCTCAGGTGCTGTCATAAATTTGTTTGGCCTCCTCGGGACGGCTTCCACTGAATCTGGGGAGGTCTATGCTTTCCACAAAATGACCCCCAAAAGTTCATCATAAGGTGGTGTCACCCAAGAGGTGGAAGGTCGGGAGCCAAAGGCCTCAAGATACACTGATTCATCCTCAGTAGGGTTAGAGGTCTTCCAATCACCCCTCTGTCTAAGGATTTCTAGGATGTCAGAGAAGGAGACATCCTCAGAGGGAGATCTAGGGGACCCTTCTAATTCATCTAAATCAGTGTGTAATGTGACAGACTCAGGGGAGTCGACATGTTTCCTCGTACATAACCTCTTCTGAGGGAGCTCTCCAGAGGGATAATCTGGGGGAGGTCTCGGAAGAGGGGGCACCTCCAATGGGGGCTACTTGGGTCTCTCGTTCCCTATGCTGTGGGGGAAGGCAAGGGGGAAGAGGTTAATGCCTGCTGCTGGTGGGACACAGGTTCCAAAGGAATGGCTTTGGTAGAGGATAAAGCCTTCTCTATAGCTTCGAAGCCTCCCCCCACTCCGAAGAAGATCTCCACTCCGAGGGGGCAGATGGTCGACTCCTAGCAAGAGGGAATGGCTCCAAAGCAGAAATGGGAACCGAGCTGAGTTGAGCCGAGGCTCCGAGAGGGAGGGTCAGTTCCAAAGAGAACCCAGGGTGACTGTCCCCCTCAGAGTCAACACGAGAGCATCGGCTCCCAGAACTCTCGGCTCCAGACTGAGCCATCGAGGATAGAGTAATTGGCTCCGAGGAAACAGGTTGAATCCCTGGAGGCGAAGGGTCGAAGACAGAGGAACCTGACATAATAGGCTCCGAAAGCGAAGCAGTCGGAGAAGGAACAGTGATCGGTACGGGGATGGCTCCGAGACCTTTGGGTCTGGAGGGGTCAATTTTCTACCCAGAGCTGGATCCGAAAGCAACCTCTTCACCACCCTCTCAATGTCCTCATCTGATAGGGTCCTGGAGGATCTGGTGGAAACTGAAGGAGAACTCCTTCTCTCCAAAATATAGGCAAATGGTGTAAGAGACATTTTCTGCACACACCTGTCGCATTTTTTGAAGCCCGAAGGGCGATGATGCTTATGATCCTTATCTTTATCTTTAGACATAGTTAAAGAGTGAAAAATAAAAGTATAAGGAAGAAGAAAAGTTTTTTTTTTTTTTTTTATAACAGTCACACACATAGGGAGGAAAGGCCCTCTAACTTAAACAGCCACTACGGCCCTCTAATTTAAATGGGCTGTACAGTCCTAAGGGGGGAATAGGGGTTGAAACTTTCAAAAAACAGAAGCACAATACAGAAGAAACTATTAATATGTATATATGACAGAAAAAGGTGGTAGAAAAAGACTAAATAAGTAAAAAATCGTTCTACTTAGCCAACGAGCCAGTAAGACACAACCTTGAAGCTTTCACGGCAAACAAGATCTGGGGAATTGCTGTGAGGCACCATGGGATAGTGGCTAGCCTTGAGCCAGTAAAAAGCTCTCGAGCTTTAGTATAGGCCAAGTCGGAGCTGAATATCGGCTCCGAACCCATCCAGCAAGAATTACAGTGAGATAGGACTACATAACATTGAATATTTATAATTTTTTGACAATATTTTGAAAACTGTGAAGATGAAAGTAGCATTATCTCTTTGGGAACATTTTTTTTGTGAAATTTTCTGTAAAGACACTTTAATGTGCTGTATAGCATATCCTGCTTTATTCTTTCTGTTGCTGCACAATTCTCTAATAATGTCTGGTTTGGAAATGACATTTTTGGAGAGCACTGTAGCTGCACAAAAGTAGGTGAAAAGTTCATGATAAGCCTGGTATGTCCAAAATTTGGAATGACTATGTATATATGTGTGTGTTTATGTGTGTGTGTGTGTGTGTGTGTGTGTGTGTGTGTGTGTGTGTGTGTGTGTGTGTGTGTGTGTGTGTGTGTCTGTGTGTGTGAGTTATTTCCCTTTCTTACAGAGCCTCACATCAGGGATGCCACAGCACTGCAACATTACCCTTAACCACAGTTGTTGCAGTGTATTACAGTGATCTATAACCTGGTGGTATGATTGCTAACAGTAAATTCTGGGGAATATATAGCACGCACGCGCACACACATACACACACACATGCGTGCACACACAGGGGCACTGGTCCTTGTTAAATTTCTATACTGTAGATTTAGGGGATAAGTTCTCATGAGGTGGTAAAGCTATGATTCCATAATCATACAGAACAATAAGCTTCATTAATCACACAATAATGATTCTTGCGTATGTTGTTCAGCCGTTTCTTCTGATGAGTTATGCTGTTTGTTGACATGGGTAGGATGATAGGATGATGACAATAAATATTCGATGACATTATCTGTGTAAAGTGAATACATTCATACACACATACATAGAAAAGTGACAGAGGGAGCATTTCCAAAATATATTACCCATTGCAAACAGACAATCTTAAAGGGGCAGTAAAATGCTAACAGATTGGAATACAACACTGGGACTAATATTAGATATAAAAGGATGTGTGTGTGTGTGTGTGTGTGTGTGTGTGTGTGTGTGTGTGTGTGTGTGTGTGTGTGTGTGTGTGTGTGTGTGTGTGTGTGTGTGTTTGTGTGGAAACAAAGGTCCCACGTTAGATATATATGGGACCAAACCTGAAAGACTGTCAGAACAGACTATCATGTATTAAGAAAAATGCAAAGCTCATTTGATGAAATCATCATGAAAAAGATTAAGTTTATGCCCTAAGGATGTGGAAGTGTACCAACAAAGACTTTTTGACTGTGCAATGACTTGCAAATTTTGATGAATTTTTCCAGGCCAGGAGGCCATACTCAGCACTTCCTGGAGACATCCGTACAGCACAATCAGAGAGTCTGACTAAACTCTGAAACATTCTGCTCATGAAAATGATGATGCCTGTTACAATAGGAGTGAGTCTCAAATAGAGTCCAAATGTTATGTACTCACCATAACATTTTATGTTTGTTTTCCATCTCGACCTTCATTCTTACTGGATGGGTTCGGAGCCAATCCTCGACTCTGACTTGGCCAAATACACTAGCTCGAAGTCTCTAACTTGGCTTGTGGCAGAGTAGGTATCCCATCATGCAGTGGTGCAATCTCCAGATCTAGTTTGCTGCTAACTATTACAAAGACTAAAATAACCATATGACATCAGATCAAGAAAAAACAAAGAGAGTCAGAGCAGCTCATTTATGAGAGGAAACAACAGTCCACCAGGTCCTCTAGGAGTCCTTGTATGGGGGAAGGTGGGAGGGTCGTAAGAATGAAGGGTGAGATGGACAACAAACATGGAACGTTATGGTGAGTACATAAGTTCTTTATGTTATGTTGTCCTATCTCAACTTCATTCTTACTGGATGGGACAGTGTCACTAGCACCTTTTCCATGGGTGACTCACAGGAGTACACCTTTGAGCACAGTGGAACCAAATGAAGCCCTGTCCCTGGAGGCCAAATCAACTTTGTAATGAGTAAGAAACATATGAGGATTTGCCCACATAGCAGCAGCACAAATACTATCCATTGACATTCTGGCCTGGAAAGCAGAGGATGCTACCAATGGTCTGGTTGAGTGACCTCAAATTTTGAATGGCAAATTTCTATTATTGGAAGTGTACATAAAAGTGATACAATTTGATAGCCAGTTTGAAAGTGTGACTTTTGAAAGTGGCATGCCCTTTTTTGCTTGAGAGAAAGAGATGAACAATTGGTCTGATTTTCTGAAATCTTTAGTTCTATGGAGATAGAATCGGAGTTGTTTATGCACTTCCATTTGGTGGAATTTATACTCTGCCTTGTTGCTGTGATTGGGAAAAAAGACTGGAAGCTCAATAGATTGGTTTAGATTGTATTGAGAACAAACCTTAGGTACAAATGACGGATTAGTTCTTAGCGATACGCTATCCTTATAGAAAATCAAATATGGTGGTTTGATTGAGAGCACTTGCAACTCTGAGACTAGTCTTGCAGATGTTACTGCTACTAGAAGTATAGTCTTCCAAGAAATAAATTTGAGGTCACAAGATGAGGAGGGCTCGAATGGTGGCAATGTTATATGAGACAGTACAAAATTTAAATCCCAAGGAGGAAGTGGTTCTTTTCAAGGAGGTCTCAATAAAGGAGTATCTTTTAAGAATGCTTTACACAATCTGTGTGACATTAGGTTAGGAGAAAATTCAACAATGTGGAAATTTGAGATTGCCGCCAGTTGGACTCAAATTGTAGTTACAGCCAAGCCTTGTTGGAATAGTTCAGTAAGAAATTCTAAAATCGAGTGAATTGGAGCAGAGAAGGGGGTCACTTTTTCTGGTTTGTGCCCAGTAGGAGAACCTCTTCCATTTACTAGTATATAATTTTCTAGCAGAATCTTTATGAGAGGATATCAAAATGTGTCTGACTGCTGGAGTGAAGTCTTGAAGCCTGACTAAGTTTGGAAGTGGAGCAGCCAGGCTGTCAAACTGTGGGTGTGAAGAGAAGGATGAAATGTTCCTGACATATGGGTTAGAAGGTCTGGAAGTGGGTCCAGAACAGATGGCTTCTCTTGCAGATGAGGCCAGAGGAAAGGGAACCACATCTGATAAGACCAATATGGGGCAATGAGAATCAGCCTGCTTCCCAAGGATTTTGCTTTCTGGATGACTTTGGGTATGAGGGGAAATGGGGGAAAGGCATAAAGAAGTCCCGAGGGTCAATCATGAACAAGAGCGTCTCTTGGTGTCTCCCCTGGAGGGATTAGGCCAAAGTAGCTGCTGTATTTGGTATTCATGGGAGTGGCAAAAATATCGCAGCAAGGCTGGCCCCATTTCCGTAAAATTTCTTCCGCTATGCTCTGCTTTAGAAACCACTTGTGAGGCATTAATATTGCCCTGCTGAGCTTGACCGCTATCATATTAGATTTCCACGGGATATGTGTTTCTATTAGAAAGCATTGGGAAGATATTGCCCATTACCAAACCCTCAGAGCTTCTTGACAAAGTGGGTATGATCTGGTTCCTCCTTGTTTGTTTATGTACCATACTACTGACATATTGTCTGACTGGATTGCAATCATCCCTAGTGGAAAAGAGTCGTGGAGTGCCTGCAACACCAGAAGCACTGCTCTCATCTCTAGAACACTGATGTGCAAATGGGCCTCGTGCTCTTACCATATGCCTTTGATTGTCCTTCCCAGATAATGCCCCCCCCCCATACCCTATCTGGGAAGCATCTGTGGTTACTGTAGCAACAGGTTGTTGTGAAATAAAGGATTTCCCGATGGTCACATTTATTATTTATTATTTATTTTACATTTGTTGACTGGGATAGTCCAACTGGATATATGTCCATTTTCAGCAGAGGCCCGGGGTGAAAAGCTTCAAGATAATAACACATTGAACATTTACTAAATGCTAGTTTCAAGCAGATTATAGTCATAAGCAATAAAAAGAAGTTATGTCCTTACCATAACGTTCCATGTGGAGTGTTCATCTCGCCTTGGTTATTACACATGGGTTCGGAGCCGATCCTCGGCTCCGTGCCGGCTGACTGCAAGCTCTGCATCGAGAAGAAGCTCGAGGACATCTAATACCCACAATCCCCCTCTGCCTTTACCTCAGATCTAGTTTGCAAGCAAACCAGACATAAAACACGCACACATGCCAAACTATATACATAAAAGTACATATATACAAACATACCAAAGGTATGATAGTAACACTAATACTGCAACAGCAGAAGGAGAATACTCCAGACCAGACACCAAATCGAACGTTCTTCCTAAGGGTGGGAAGGGTGGGAGTGTAATAACCAAGGCGAGATGAACACTCCACATGGAACGTTATGGTAAGGACATAACTTCTTTATGTGAGAGTGTTCAATCTCGCCTTTGTTCTTACAAATGGGTAGCGTCCCTAGCTCCATAACCCTGAGGAACTCAAGGGAGAACGTTCTTGAGCACAGTGGAACCAAAGGTTGCCCTATCTCTAGAAACCCTGTCCACTTTGTAATGAGATATAAATGTATGTGGTTTAGCCCAAGTAGCAGCCGCACAAATAGTATCTAGTGGTAAGCGAGCTGCGTGAGCCAAAGATGTAGAAACTGATCTGGTTGAATGTCCTTTGGGTTTTGTTGATAGTGTTTGATCAGAAGCTTCATAAACATATGTGATACAGTCAGTTAGCCATTTAGAAAGAGTTCGTTTCGTAACTGCAAGACCCTTTCTGCTGTCAGCAAAGGCTACAAATAGTTGATCAGATTTCCTGTGATCTTTTGTTCTATCCAAATAAAATCTGAGTTGTCTATGGACGTCCAGTTTGTGCAACATATACTCCAATTTATTAGAGTGGTTCTTAAAGAATGTGGGTAGTTCAATGGACTGATTAATATTACTAGAAGAACAAACTTTGGGAAGAAAGGATGGATTAGTGCGAGGGATACTCTGTCAGAATGAAATATTAAATAAGGATGCTTGACAGAAAGGGCCTGAAGCTCAGACACTCGTCTAGCAGATGTAATGGCCACTAGAAATAAAGTTTTCCATGACAAAAATTTCAATGTGCAACTTGAGGCTGGTTCAAAGGGTGGCAACATCAATTTAGAGAGCAACAGGTTTAAATTCCACGGTGATGTCGGACTTCTGACTGGTGGTCTGATATGAAAAGAACCTTTTAAAAAGGCTTTAGACAGTCTGTGAGCCATAATAGGCGCACCACATTCCTCTACATGATAGTTAGAAATGGCAGCTAACTGTACTCTTAAAGTAGCCGGAAGCTCCTTCATGAAATAGTTCAGTCAAGAACTCTAAAACCTTGTTTAACGGAGCTCTAACAGGGTCCAAATGATGTGACTCCGCCCAAAAGACAAAGCGTTTCCACTTACTGGTGTAAGTCTTAGTAGTGGAAACTTTATGAGAAGCTACTAAAATATCTTGAACCGCCGATGTAAGTGGAACCGACCTGGCTAGAAAGGGAGCAGCCAAGCTGCTAGATGGAGAGATTCTAGAGATGGGTGAGGAACTCCTGACGAGTGAGTCAGTAGATCTGGCTCTGGGTCCAGCATCCAAGGTCCCGAATGCGTGATGCAATAGAAAGGGAACCAAATTTGACGAGGCCAGAACGGAGCAATGAGAATAATAGTCCTCTGAAGGTTGTTGGCTTTCTGTAGAAACTTTGCAATCAGGGAAATGGAGGAAAAGCATATAGGAGACCGGGGCCAATTGTGCACCAGCGTCCCTGGGGACGCCCTGGAGGGGTAATAGGGCAAAGTAGCTCCTGCATTTGGCGTTCATTGGAGATAAACAGATCGCAGGTAGGCTGGCCCCATTTGCGAAAAATCCTTCTCGCAACTGCCTGTTTGAGGGACCACTCGTGAGGCAATAGTATTGCCCTGCTCAGCCTGTCGGCTATGGCGTTGGATGACCCGGGATGTGCGTTGCGATCAGAAAGCGACCGTGGACTCTGCCCATTGCCAAATTCTCATGGCCTCTCTGCATAGTTGGTAAGACCTGGTTCCCCTTGCTTGTTTATGTACCAGACTACGGACATGTTGTCTGTCTGAACTGCAATGGTCCCTGGAGGAAGAAGGGGAGCAAAGTGTTGCAACGCCAAAACACTACCCTCAACTCCAGAACATTGATGTGCAGATTGTACTCCAGATTGGTCCATTCGCCTTGGACTGTCTGTCCCTGAAAGATGCCCCCCCACCCTATCAGGGAAGCGTCCGTGGTTATCGTCGCTGAAAAGCGGGTAGCACAAATGGTCTTCCGCTGGATAGGTTGCAAGTCTGTAACCACCACATTAGGTGTGATTTGCATGTTTTCGTTATCAATATTTCGTGAGTCAGTGGAAGTTGTTGGAATGACCATTGTGCAAACAGAAGCCATTGTAGCACTCTCATGTGCAGTCTTCCCAATGGTATCGCAATGAGAGAAGCTGCCATGAGACCCAAGACTTTCAGAACAATTTTTGCCGGGGACTTTCTGGACGACAGTAGAAGGGAAATGTTGAATTGAAGTGCTACTATTCTTTCTGTAGGAAGTTTTAGAAGTAAATGACGCGTATCTAATTCCGCTCCTATGAATAAGATATGCTGTGATGGCTGTAGCAACGATTTTTCGAAATTTACTGAAATGCCAAGGTGTGTACAAAGTTGTAGGGTGTAATCCCTGGCTTGTATCAGTTGACGCCTGGTGGTGGCAGACAGGAGCCAGTCGTCCAGATACGGAAACACCTGGAATCCGACGCTACCACTGCCATGCATTTGGTGAAGACCCTGGGGGCTGTAGTCAGACCAAAGGGCAGGGCTCGAAACTGATAGTGACTGGCTCCCAGCCGGAAGCGCAAATGATCCCTGGACGCCCTGGCCATTTTGATGTGGTAGTATGCGTCCTTCAGATCTATCGAGCACATCCAGTCGTCCTTCCGTAAGAATGGAAGGATCGATTGAAGCGTGACCATTCGGAACTTTTCCTTCTTGACAAAGGTGTTGAGATGGCTTAGGTCCAGAATCGGCCTCCAGTCCCCTGTTTTCTTTGGAACTAAAAAGAACCTTGAGTAAGTTCGAATCCTATTTGGTCCGCTGGGACTGGTTGGATGACTCTTTTTTCTAGCAGCTTTGAAATTTCTGTAGCTGCTGGGTCTCGCAGATGGGGTGGTACATCTGGGAGTTTTTTCTTTGGAATGGGTGTGGATAGAAATGGGATTTTGTAACCTCTGGTAACAATGCTTTTTACCCAATTGTCTGAAGAGAGGTTTTGCCAGGCCTGAGGGTATAAAGCTAAGCGACCCCCAACTGCCTCCAGAGCAGGACAGTCGGGCCTCCTCTCAGGAGTGCTGAAAAGGTTTGCCAGGGAGATTATCCCTGTCACCTTGGTTTTGGACCCCCTCTGCCGCCAGGGCGTCTTCCACCTCTGCCCCCTGCCTCTAGAGGGGCATCACCCTGTGTGTTTGGGAAAGATCCTTGGGGTTTTGAAACCACATTTTCCACCACGTTGCCCTTTGGGGTACGGTCTGAAAGGGTGGAAAACGGACTCCGACAGCAGACAGAGTCTTTCCCTCCTGTTCACACCGGGTAAGGGTCTCCTTTACTTTAGGGCCAAAAGTGTGGCTCCGTCAAATGGGGCGTTAGTAAAGGAAGACTTGAAGGCTTCCAAGAACATAAGCGCATCCAGGATTGCCTCGAAGAGCAATCGCTGAAGCCGCTGCCCTACTCGATCCTTCGGCTGCATAGGATATCAGCCTCATGGACGAGTTTACAATGGACGTAAGGGTGTTGAGATGCTGTAACTTTCTCTGAAACAGCGGCATCTGTAGTACCCTGGAGGGTATCTCCCAACTCTTTGACTAGATCCCTCTGTAAACGTGTAAAATGAGTCAAATAGTTCAGGAACGCATAGAGAAAGCCGCTGAACTGAAAATGCGCTTCCGTATCTGTCCATGGTCCTAGAATCTTTGTTAGGCGGATGGACAGATGAGGAAGACTCCGACATCTCCTTTTTCGTGGCGCTGCCACCACCATGGCGTCTACTGGAACTCCTTTGGTGAGATAAGCCTTGTCCTGTGGTGCCGTAATGTACTTATTTGGCTTCCTAGGGACTGGTTCCACTGTGTCAGGAGTCTCCCGCCTTCGAGCAATTAATTCCATTAACTCATCAAAGGGCGGAGTGACCCAGGAGGAGGAAGGGCGAGCACCAAATGCCTTCAGCAAAACTGACTCATCCTCAGAAGGGGGGAGGGCTTGCCAGTCACCTCTCTGTTTTAGGATCTCCAAGATGTCAGAAAAGAGACATCCTCTGAAGGTGACTTAGGGGACCCTTCTGACTCCTCTAAGTCAGTATCAGATGTCAAGGATTCTTGTGGAGAATCCAAGTGTCTCCTCTTACACAGTCTTTTCCTAGGGACTTCTTGGGGAGCATCCGAAGAAGCCTCCGAGGAAGAGGGGCACCCTCCAGGGGTGGCTGAGACACTGGTGCCCGACGCTTGGGCGTGGCCGTGGGTGCAGAGGAGGATAACGGTCCTTTGTGGGAGGAGAAGCTGTACCTGCTGATGTGGTTGTCTGGGTAGACAACACCTTCCTCATGAGGTCGAGGCCCCGGTCCCGAGTCGAGGTATCTCCGGTTCGAAGAAATGGGAAGAATCCCGAAACAGGAGCGAAGGCACCGACCCGAGGACGGAACCGAGTCGATCCGTGCGAGGCCCGAGAGGGCGTCGGAACGAAACATCGGTCCGACTCTCGGTCCCGGAACCAAGGATGGATCTTCGCCCGAGACTCCAGTACGGATCGGATGGAGTCGAGGTGAACGGTGCCGACCGAGAAAAGACGGTTCTGGCACCGAGGGCTCCACAATCATCAGTTCAGCTTCTTCCGGCTCCAAGACTGGACAGGTCTCGGAGGAGGAACAGATGGAGATAGTCGCAGGCCTTCAAGTCTCGACATCAACTGAGAGGAGACCGAGATAAGCTTGGATAGGGCCGTATGCTCCATCAATTTCTGCACCACACGGTCCACATCGGTGTCGGAAAGGGGCCTGGAAGAACGAGTCGAAGGATCGAAGACGAGCCGACCTCAACAGAGTCGGTGGAGGAGCTCCGTCACCGGTTCCAAGACTCGAGGCTCGGAAACTGCCAACAGTTGAACACTCGGCCCCGAAGTCTGTGGAACCGGTGATCTAACTATACCCCAAGAGCTCGGAGCCGATGACTTGGGCTCCGGCGTCTTCGACCTTCGAAGACTTGGATGCCTGGTCTGAAGCATCCAGAGCCTCCTGGAAAGAGGGTTTCAACAATCCTCTATCCATCAGTTTCCTGCGCCTATCTGTCATGACCCTCCCACTAAAAGAGTGACAAATAGAACAGTCCTCTTGTAAGTGGAGAGGGCCAAGACAGTAGACACAGGAACTGTGGTTGTCTGTGACCGACATCTTTTGGCCACACTGACAACGTTTGAAGCCAGATTTCATTTTCTCAGACATAATGAGAAAAGAAAGAGACAGTCCAGTCCAGTAATAGTCAATCCAGGTAACAAATGTCAAATCCGGTATTTTGTAAGTCCGATTGTCACTTGCTTAAGAAAAGCAAGACTACAAAAATTTTAGTCAGTAGACAAAAAGTGATCCAAGTAGGGGTGGTAGGCCCCGAAAAACTCTATACCAGTTAGTTAAACTAAGTTAAACTAATCTAATGGTACCGAGAATTCTGCTCTACTCACACACCGTACACTAACTTTCAATAACTAGATCTTAAAGAAGTTTTTTGAAAATTTAACCAAAATAGATAAAATCTTATCTGTAAAAAGCCTCGAGCTAGCCTCCAGCGATGCAGCAGCGGCAAACTAGATCTGAGGTAAAGGCAGAGGGGGATTGTGGGTATTAGATGTCCTCGAGCTTCTTCTCGATGCAGAGCTTGCAGTCGGCCGGCACGGAGCCGAGGATCGGCTCCGAACCCATGTGTAAGAACAAAGGCGAGATTGAACACTCTCACATCAGCATTTAGTACATATAGTACTAACTTATTATAAAACACTTTACAAAACATAATAAGAAGTTATGTACCTACCATAACGTTCCATGTTAGTTGTCTTCATCTCGCCTTCTTTCTTGCTGTTTGGGATCGGAGCCGATCCTCGGCTCCGACTCGGCCATCTTCAATAGCTTGAGAGCTGTTTACTGGCTCGGGGCTATCCCTTATCCCATGATGCCTAGAGATAGCTACCCACATCTTGTTTGAAATAGCTAATCCAGACATAATAAGAAAGAAACCAGCTATTAAAAAACTGGTTGTTCCATGCATTCTAATATCTAGAAAAGGTTAGGAAGACTTGGCCAGAAGAATAACAATAAAAAAATACTCAGCCAGTGAAAAAAGGAACTCCTCTCGATCCACTAGGATGGGTGACGGAGGGAGGGACGCAAGAAAGAAGGCGAGATGAAGACAACTAACATGGAACGTTATGGTAGGTACATAACTTCTTAATGTTAAGTTGTCTATCTCACCTTCATTCTTGCTGTTTGGGACAGCGTCCCTAGCACCTAACACCCTGGGTGGCTCAGTGGAGCAGACTCTTCAGAACAGTGGAACCAAAGTCAGCTCTGCTCCGGGAGACCATATCCACCTTGTAATGAGAAATAAAGGTATGAGGGTTTGCCCATGTGGCAGCTGCACAGATAGAATCCATGGGCAACCTAGACTGAAAGTCTACGGAGGTGGCTAACGCCCTAGTAGAATGACCTTTTGGTTTAATTGGTAACTATTTGTTCTTTAACTGGTAAATAAAAGTAATAGTGCGGGATAACCATCTGGATAAGGTCACTTTGGAAACTAAGAGACCTTGTTTGTTTAAGGCATAAGAAAGGAATAATTGGTCTGACTTTCTTATATCTTTAGTTCTGTGCCGGTAAAAACACAATTGTCTATGAACGTCCAATTGGTGAAGTTTGTACTCTTCCTTGTTGCTATGATTTGGAAAGAACACAGGGAGATCTATAGATTAGTTTAAATTATTTTCTGAGCAGACTTTAGGAAGAAATGAAGGATTAGTCCTCAGAGCAACTCTGTCCTTGTGAAACACCAGGTAGGGAGAACGAACACATAGTGCTTGAAGTTCTGAGACATGCCTAGCTGAGGTGATAGCTACCAGAAAGAGTGTCTTCCAAGATAGAAACTTGATGGAGTATGATGCTGCTGGTTCAAAAGGAGGCAGAATTAAGGAAGTTAGGACTAAATTAAGGTCCCAAGTGGGAGGGGGATCTCTCACTGGAGGTCTAAGAAGAGATGTTCCTCTCAAAAAAGCTTTACAGAGCTTATGAGACATAATGTTAGCATTTGACAAACCAATATGAAAATTAGAAATGGCCGCTAATTAATCATAGCGGAAGCGGCCCTGAGTGAAACAGTTGTGCCAGGAATTCCAGAATTTCATGGAGTGGGGCTGAGAAGGGATCCACATTCCTAAACTCTGCCCAACAAGAAAAATGTTTCCATTTGCTAGCATAAGTTTTTTTCGTTGTAGACTTATGAGAGGAGACGATAATCTCACAGACTGCTGGGGAAATGCTGGGAAGCCTGGCTAAGGTTATAAGTGGAGCAACCAAGCTGTGAGCTGGAGAGTTTGGAGGGACTGATGCAACCCGCCTGATTGATGAATCAGGAGATCTGGAATTGGGTCCAGAGTCCAGGGCTGATCGAGAAGGTAATGGTGCAGGAACGGGAACCATATCTGTCGAGGCCAGTAGGGGGCAATGAGGATCATTTTGCAACCCAATGATTTTGCTTTCTGTATGAGTTTTGGTATCAGGGGAAACGGAGGAAAAGCATAAAGAAGTCCCTGAGGCCAATCGTGGACTACAGCGTCTCTGGGTATGTGACCTGGAAGCGGAAGAAGGGAAAAGTAGTTGCTGCATTTGCTGTTGAAGGGGGTGGCAAAAAGATTGCAGCAAGGCTGTCCCCATTTGTGGAAAATAAGATCCGCAACTTCCTGATTCAGAGACCATTCATGAGGCATGAGGATAGCTCTGCTGAGCCTGTCCGCTATGACGTTGGATCTCCCAGGGATGTACGTCGCAATCAGAAAACATTGGGAGGAAATCGCCCACTGCCAAAGTCTGAGTGCTTCTCAACACAGGGGGTAAGATCTGGTTCCGCCCTGCTTGTTGATATACCACACCACTGACATGTTGTCTGTTTGAATTGCAATGGTCCCGAAAGGAAGAGAGTCTTGAAGAGCTTGCAATGCTAATAGCACGGCTCTCATTTCTAGGACATTTATGTGCAGATGGTACTCGTGAGGTTGCCAAGTGCCTTGGACTGTCCTGCCCAGATAATGCCCCCACCCACCCTATCAGGGAGGTGTCTGTCATCACTGTAGCTACCAGATGGGGTTGTATGAAAGGTCTGCCCTGAGTAACTAATGGGGAGACCATCCACCAAGAAAGGTGTCTTTTGCATGCCTCCATGATCAGGATCATGTGAGACATGGGTAGCTTTTAGAAAGACCACTGCGTGAAAAGAAGCCACTGAAGAATTCTCATGTGGAAGCTCGCTAGTGGGAGTAGAAGAATGGCAGCTGCCATGGAGCCCAAAGTTTGAAGGACATACCTGACTTGGATCCTTTTGCTCTGCATTAGAATTTGCACTTGTTGACGAATTATGGACACTCTTTCTAGTGGCAACCTTGCAAACATATCCCTTGTGTTTAAATCTGCTCCTATGTAAGTGATAGACTGACAGGGCAACAAGGCAGATTTTTCGAAATTTATTGTAATACTTAGCTGGATGCAGGATGTGATTGTATAATCCCGCACTTGTAGGAGTTGATGCCTGGTGGTCTGGAGCCAGTCGTCTAGATATGGAAACACCCGGAATCCTTGATGTCTCAGGTGAGCCGTGACCACTGCCATACATTTGGTGAACACCCTGGGGGCTGTAGTGAGACCAAAGGGCAGAGCTCTGAACTGGTAATGACTGGCCCCCACCCGAAAGTGAAGAAATCTCTTGGAGAGTCTGTCCATCTTGATATGGTAGTACATGTCCTGAAGATCTATCGAGCACATCCAATTGTGCTGACCCAGAAAGGGTAGAATGCACTGTAACGTGACCATCCAAAACTTTATTCTTTGTACAGATTTGTTTAGTCTGCTGAGATCCAGAATCAGTCTCCAGTCCCCTGTCTTTTTTGGTACCAAAAAGAACCTTGAGTAACTTCCGGATCCGTGCTGGTCTGTGGGGACTTCCTGGATGGCTCTTTTTTCTAGCAGTTTTGAAACTTCTATTACTGCTTGCTCCTTCAGATTAGGTGGAACATCTGGAAGGGTCTTCCTTGACTGTAAGGGGGGTTGATGGAAGGGAATTTTGTAACCTCCGGATATAATGGACCGTACCCATCTGTCTTTTGTTAAACTTTGCCAGGCTTTTGGGTACAGTGAAAGTCTTCCCCTGACTACCTCCAGAGGTGAGCAGCTGGGCAACCCTTCTTGGATGCTGGAAGGGCTTATCAGAGAAAGATTCTCTGTTGCCCTGGTTCTGCGGACCCCCTCTGCCACGAGGGTGGCATCTATTATTATTGTTTCCCCCTCTGCCTCTGGAGAAAAAATCACTACGTGTGTCAAGCAAGGCTCCCTGAGATTCACGGAACCAAATCTTCCCACTCTTCTGACCCTTGGGGTAAGATCTCGAGGGAGTGGAAAAATGGACCCCCATGGCAGAGAGAGTCTTGCCTTCTTGCTGACACCTAGTCAATGTGTCTTTCACCTGTGGCCCAAAGAGAAAGGAGCCATCAAAGGGGGTATTGGTGAAGGACGCTCGAAAGGGTTCCGCAAAGTGAAACAGCCACATGCACACATGCCTCCTAAGGGCTACTCCCATGTCCGCGGCTCTACTCGCTCCATCGGCTGCATAGGAAATGAGCCTCATGGAGGAGTCAACTACAGAATTAAGCATCGCTAGCTGGGAAGCTACTTTGGCTTGTGCTCCCTCAGTTGTAGGATCTTGAAGGGTATCGCCAAGCTCTTTAAGGAGATCCCTTTGAAGCTGAGTAAAATGACATAGGTAGTTCAGTGACCTCATGGAGAAGGTCTCTGAAGCAAACATTCGCTTTCCGTATCTGTCCATCATCTTAGACTCCTTGTTAGGGGGATGAAGAGATGAAGAGGTCTCCGCTAACTCTTTTTTGGTGGCTGCTGCTACCACCATAGCATCAACGGGCACACCTTTAGAAAGGAATTGCTTATCCTGGGGAGCTGTAATAAATTTACCAGGTCTCCTCGGAGTTGGTTCCACTGTGTCCAGAGCTGACCAAGCCTTTCGAGCCACTACGGACCTAAGTGGGTCGAAAGGTGGAGAAATCCAGGAGGTGGAAGGTCGGGGACCGAAAGCATCCAGGAATACAGACTCATCCTCGGTAGGGGCTAGGGGATTCCAGTTCCCCCGCTGCCTAAGCATTTCCAGGATGTCATAGAAGGAAACATCTTCAGAGGGGAATCTCTGGGACCCTTCCGAGTCATCTAAGTCTGTATCAGAAGTGACAGACTCAGGGCAGTCAATGTGCTTCCTCTTGCACTTCTTCTTCCGAGGGGGCTCCTCTGAGTGATCAGGGGAGACCTCGGAAGAAGGGGAAACACCCAATGGGGTGTCCTGGAGCATCGG
This sequence comes from Protopterus annectens, assembly GCF_019279795.1. Lineage (NCBI taxonomy): Eukaryota > Metazoa > Chordata > Ceratodontiformes > Protopteridae > Protopterus > Protopterus annectens. Next base: position 1,199,673,738 of record NC_056737.1, read on the forward strand.
TTCTCTACACTTAGGGTATGGAGGAGGAGCAGAGGTTGGCACAGACACTACGGGGGACGGAGCCGGTGGGGCTGGTAGTGGAGCTGACTCAGGGGACAGCACACTCCGCATGACCTCAAAGGCATCCCTGCTTCGAGGCAGAGAAAGCTCTGATTCCAAAGAAATAGGAATCTTTCTCCATGCTGAGGGGTCGACTCAGAGGCTGATATTGTATCCTGTGCCGATGCTCCAAGAGGGAGAACGGGGTCTGACAAGAGTCCGATGCCACTCGACCCCTCGGAGCCAACGAGGGAGCCCTGGCATCCAGATCCCTCGATGAAAGGTACTATCAAGGTAATCGGAGCCGATGTCAGAACCGAAGGAGATATAGTTATCGGAGCCGACGGTTCCACTACTCGAACCCCAATGAACTCTGGCTGCGAGCTCAATGGAGTCGGAGGAGGAACAGAAAGGGAGGTGGATGGAGCCGATACCTGTTGAGGAGGGCTAGACAACATTTTAGCTAGTGCCTGTGATTTTAGCAACCTACTTACTACTCTCTCCACATCATGATCTGACAGCCTAGAGGATCGAGAGGAGTGTGAAGAGCGGTGGCTACCTTCACTTTGTAATAATGGAGAGCCAGGAGCCGAATGAACTGACTCTAACGAAGGGGACCTTAGCCTTTTATGGCGCCGAGATGGCTCTGAAACATCCGATGGAGCCGACGGAGGGGTTGTCTTGTCAGTGCCAGCCGGAACCGACATACTGGGTAAATCCTGTACTGGGGTCAGCTCCTAAGGTGGAGCCGAGGGTTTAGTGGATTTTGGAGATTTCACTGGCTAACTCTTTGCCATTGAATCTTGAGGTTTTAACAGACCCCTAAGGATCAGTTTGTTCTTCCGTTCCTGCAGGACTCTTGGACTAAAGGCATGGCAGATAGAACAAGAGTCCTGCAGGTGAACAGCACCCAAACAATAAACGCAACTAGTGTGCTCATCTGTCAGAGACATTTTCTGACAGCACGAGTCACACTTTTTAAATCCAGATACTTTAGCTTCTTTAGACATATCAACCACAAACAACCAAGCACCAGAAGAGAAACACAGATAGAAAAAATTTCTACTCTAGTCAACAACAGACCTCAACAACAAACACTAGTAAATAAAACTAAGAAAAGGTAATTTATCCAATAGTTTTAAGGAGTATAAGAATATATTTCTACACAAAAAATTTGAAAATACAAGCCTGAGGCAGAAAACGAGACACCTCGCAGCTGAAGCGGCAAATGAGATCTGGGTAGCTATCGCTAGGCATCATGGGATAAGGGGTAGCCTCGAGCCAGTAAACAGCTCTCGAGCTATTGAAGATGGCCGAGTCGGAGCCTATAAACAGCAAGAATGAAGGCGAGACAGACAACTTAACATAATTATTTTCAAAGTTATATATACATAACAATACATTCAGGTTTAAGACACATTGAGCAGCAGTTATACAATTGACCCTTTCTGAAATGGAGTGGTAGAAAAAAGTTAGAAGTAGTTGAAGGTAAGGCACCTAAGAAATAGAGAGGTCACTAGTCGGGGTTAGTGCAAGGACATAACCAATAGGTTTTGAAGTATTTCTTGAATTTGTTTTTGAATTGAGTTAGTGAGGGTTCTAGGGTCAAGTCAACTAGGAGTCTGTTCCATGTTTTTCCAACAGAGTTGGCAAACAGAGAGCCCCCAGCTGAATAGCTGGATTTGTATGTTTGAACTAGGAGTCTAATGGATGATCGCAGTGGCCGGGTGCTGGTGTAGGGGCTGATAATATTTTTTAGTGCAGGTGCATTTTCTTGTTGGTAAAGGACTTTATGTACTACTATTAGCTGGTTGAACTGCAGTAGGCGTGGCAGTTCAAGCCATCCTAGGCAATTTAAGTTGTGACAGTGGTGTAGGCTGTGCCAGTAGCAAATCTGGCAATGTGGTTATAGCAGGATGATAGTTTATTAAGATCTGTTTTGTTTAAGTTGGAAATAGAGGTGAGGCGTAGAAAAGAGTTGATAGCAGATGAGAATGGGCAGTTGCAGTTCTAACAAGTGGGGTAAGGAAAGGTTTGATTCTGTCAAGAGAGACAAGTTTTTTTTTATTAATGGTTTTGATAATTTGATTGATATGCACATCAAACTTCAGGTTGTTATCAACTATGACACCCAGTAGTTTAGTTTGGGCTTCTGGGGAGATGATAGTGCCATTGTTAGCAGTTATGTTGAAGGAGGGCAGGGGGGTCCTGCATGTGGGGGAGAAGAGGAGCAACTTAGTTTTGTTGGGGTTTAGGATTAGATGTTGATTGGAGAGCCATTTTTCCACTGTATTGAAGGTATTTTGGGTTAATGTGAATAAAGTAGCTGGTGAGGTGTCAGAACAAATCAAGGTGGAGTCATCTGCATATTGAATGCAGGTAGTATCTGGGATGACTGAATGAAGGTCGTAGATAAAGATGGAGAAAAGAAGGGGTTCTGGTATTGAGGCCTGGGGGACTCCTAATGTGATGGGTAGGCGAGATGATAGCTTGTCCTGCCATAGAACTGCCTTTTGCCTGCCTTGCAGGTATGATTGAAACCACTGGAGTGCATGGTTGCGTAAGGAGAAGGCCTTCAAGGTATTTATAAGCATTTTGTGGTCAACCATGTCAAAAGCCTTGGACAGATCTAGAAAGAGTGCTGAGGATAGTTTGTTATTATTGTGGTTATGACGTTAGAGAAAGAGTGGAGGGCAGAAGTAGTACTGTGGTGTGGCTTAAAGCCATGCTGAAAGTTGGACAACAGCTTGTTCTGTGTGAGGCAGTGCATGAGCTGTATTTGTACACATTTCTCCATAATTTTAGCTAGAGGTGACAGAATAGCTATGGGTCTAAAGGTTGACAGTTCAGTGGAACTGCCTCCTTTATGGAGAAGTATGACATGGGAGATTTTCCATATAGTGCGTACAGTAGCTTCAGATATATCTCTGTTGATCAAGATTGAGTTGGGGTATGCTACGGTGTCAGCAGCCTTTTGCAGATAGTCTGCTGGGAGGAGATCGGCAGCTAGGGTGGTGGGTCTTAGTTTCTTAAGTAGGGCACGAATAAATTGAGTAGGAACAGGTTAGAAGGTAAAGTATGTTTGGGTACTGGGTGTGGCTACATTAGAATTAGAGCCATTGGGAGAGAGTTGGCTGGCTAGAGACTGGATAGTCTCTGTGAAGAAGCTGTTGAAGATATTAGCAATGACTACTGGGGATTTTTGTTGGGAAGCTGGGGGGGGGGGGTGGAGTACTGGTTTGGCCTGGGTGGAGTAGTTTGTTTATCCCTGCCCAGAACTTCTGAGGTTTGTTTTGGTGTTTTTGAGTAGATGGTAATAGTGGTTCTTTTTGTCTAAGATTATGGATTTTTTGGTGTCATTCCTTAGCAGTCTGAATCTTAGTTGATCAAGTGGGGCTTTTGTTTTTCGGTAGGTGGCCCATGCTTTGTTTCTGAGTGAAATTTTGGTTTTGGTATCTTTAGAAAGCCATGGTGCAATATTAACTTTGGTTCTAATAGAGCAGCTGGGAGCATGGGAGTTAATAGCAAGGAATTTGATGTTAAAATATGCTACTGCTTCATCTAGGGGGAGATGTTTTAGTACTGACCAGTTGCATGCCTTAAGTTCATTTTGAAACTTGGTGAGAATAAAATACTTGTTGTTTCTTAATGTTCTATAGGTGGGTTGGCAGAAGCAGTCTACTTTGAGCTTGATTACATAGGTGAGACAGTGGTCACTTAGGTCATCAGGCAAAGTGCCTGATTTATAAGATTGAAGAAGGGTATTGACAAGTATCCAGTCTAGGGTACTTTCCTTGTTAATGGGTTTTCCTGTCCTGGTGGGGGAGGTAATGGTTTAAGTAAATCCATAGAGGTTTATGTGGGTTGTGGGGGTTTCACAAGAGCAAGTGTTCCAGTCAATGTTGAAATCCCAAGAACAATTGTTTCTTGGGGGTAGTTATTGGATACCTAATATAAGAAGTCTTCTAAGGTTTTTGTCTTCCTGGGGGAATGTAGACACAGACAATGTTTACATTTTTGTTTTTGTTAATTTGCAGTTTTGAGATAAGAATTTCAGCATTATTGGACTGGGGTGGTTGTTGGGTGTCTATGCTGACAGATAGAGTAGACTTGTAAAGTATGGCTACCTCATGACCCTTTCTGGTGGTACGGTCTTGTCAAAACATACTATACCCTGGTGGTAGAATTTCATGATCCATGGTGGCAGGCTTTAGCCATGTTTCTGTTAGGCATAATATATCTGGGGAATGAACATGATTGGACTGAGTGCACCACCGTATATCCCTCTTGCATTACTCCATTATTCTGATCAGATGGGACATAGGAATTTCTTGTAGCAACCACTGACAAAACAGAAGCAACTGAAGAATTCTCATATGCATCGTGGTGAGAGGAACTAGAGTTATGGTTGAAGCCATGATTCCTAGAAGTTTCAGAACTACCTTTGCCTTTACCTTGTCCTTGGGAAGAAGGTGGAGTATTTGCTCTCTGAGGGCAGAAATTCTGTCAGGTGGAAGATGTGCCATCATAGAAACAGTGTCTATGTCTGTGCCTATCAACGTAATACGATGACAGGGCAACAATGCAGATTTTTGTAAATTGACTGTTATGCCTAGCTGAGCACAAATTTCCAATGTCACATCCCTGGCTCGTTGAAGTAGATGCTTGGTGGTGGCAGTTAGGAGCCAGTCGTTCAGATAGGGAAACACTTGGAATCCAAGACATCTCATGTGAGCCGGTACTACTGCCACACATTTGGTGAACACTCTGGGAGCAGTAGTGAGACCAAAGGCAGAGCTCCGAACTGATAATGACTGGCTCCCAGCCAGAGGCGTAAATGACTCCTTGATGCTCTGTCCATTTTTATGTGGTGCTCTGTCCATTTTTATGTGGTAGTACGCATCTTGGAGGTCTATTGAGCACATCCAATTGTCTTTCCCTAAGAAGAGAATTATTGACTGCAGTGTCACCATTCGGAACTTGGACTTTTTGACAGATTCATTCAGTTTGCTGAGATCCAATATGGGTCTCCAGTCCCCTGTTCTTTTTGGCACTAAAAAGAATATTGAGTAAGTTCCAAATACTATTTGATCTATGGGGACTTTTTGGATGACTCTTTTGTCTAGCAACATTTGAATTTCTATAGTTGCTTGCTCCCTTAGACTGGGTGGAACATCTGGGATTGTTCTGATGTGTGGGAGAGGATGGCAAAAGGGAATGGAATACCCTCTAGATATTATGCTTTGTACCCACTTGTCTTTTGTGATATTTTGCCAGTCTTCTGGGTACAAAGATAAACATCTCCCAACTGCCTCCAGAGTAGAGCAGATGGGCCTCCTTTCAAGAGTGCTGGTAGGGATGTCAGCGAAAGGAATCACGGTCACCCTGGTTTTGCAGACCCCCTTTACCTCTAGGATGATGTCTACCATTGCTGCCTCCCCCTCTGCCCCTGGGGAAGGATTCACCTCGTGAATCTTGGAAAGCTCCCAGGGATCTTTTGAACCATATTTTCCCACTCTTCTGACCTTTAGGGTAAGGTCTTGCAGGTACTGAAAAACATACTCCAATGGCAGAGAGTTTTTCTTTCCTGCTCAAATCTGGTGAGTGTGGCTTTAACTTTAGGTCCAAAAAGTGAGGAACCATCAAAAGGGGCATTGGTAAAGGTAGACTTAAAAGGTTCCACAAAATTACACAAGCGCATCCAGGAGTGTCTCCTCAGGGAAACTCCTGAACCCGCTGCCCTACTCACTCCATCCGCTGCATATGATATCAGTCTCATGGAGGAGTTGACAACTGAATTTAAGGTGGACAGCTGGGTCATGACTTTCTCTGTCACCCCTGCAGCCAAGGAACCTTGTAGAGTATCTCCTAGCTCCTTCAGGAGATCTCTTTGCAGCCTTGTAAAGTGTGTGAGGTAGTTCAGTGATCTGAGTGTAAAAGTCACTGATGAAAACCATCATTCAAGAATCTTTGTTCGGAGGATGAACAGCTGAGGATGTCTCAGAAAGTTCCTTCTTGGTGGCTGCTGCCACTACCAGAGCATCTACAGGCACACCTTTTGTAAGAAAATCTTTTCCAGTGGGGGTAGACAAAAACTTGTTTGGCCTCCGAGGGACTGGTTCCATAATGTCAGGTGACTCCAACGCCTTTTGACTGACCAACTCCATTAGCTCATCAAAAGGCATAGAAACCCAGGAGGCTGAAGGTTGAGATGCAAAGGCCTTCAGGTACACCAACTCCTCATCAGAAGGGGTGATGGTGTTCCAGCTGCCTCTCTGTTTTAGGATAGCAAGGATATCTGCAAATGAGATATCTTCAGAGGAAGACCATAGGGACTCTTCTGACTCCTCGAGGTCAGTGTCTGAGGTGACAGACTCATTAGGAGAGTCTATATGCTTCCTCTTGCATGTCCTCTTCCTAGGGGGCTCCTCAGAAGGGTATTCTGGGGAGGCCTTGGAAGAGTGGAGTTCACCCAATAGGGGTTCCTGAGGCTCTGAATCTCTGCTATCCAGTGGAGGGCGTGGTGCCGAGATAGTAGCCGGAGCTTTGGGGGGATGAATGCCAGTATCCCTGTGTACAGCTGTAGCAGGAGACAGCACACTCCTCATCAGCTTGAAAGTCAAACTCACCGGCTCTGAGGACACCACTGGTTCCAAGGAAACAGAGGAAATCCCCGGCTCCAAGGAGACTGGCTCAAAAGCTGATTTAGGAGCCGAGCTCAACTGAGCCTAGGCACTGAGGCATAGACTCGGAACTGAAGAAGCTTGGGTCCAAGCATCCCCCTTGGGGCCGACTGGAGAGCTACGGCTCCTAGACATCACGGATTTCACCGAGAGTGTTGGAACAGGGATCAGTTCTGGAATATCCAGAAGGGTCCCGGAACTGAAGGGTCTACAGTAAGTGGTACTTGGCACTCCGGCTCTGAAGATCCAGCTTGGCTCGGAGGAGAAACAACAGTGGATGTAACAGTCTTAGAGGGCTCCAAAACCTGTTGGGTTGGAGCAAAGAACAATTTTGCCAGCGCTGGTGACTTCAGTACTCTGCGCACCACCCTCTCCATGTCATCATCAGACAGGCTCCTAGAAGACCTGGAGAATAGGGTTGGTGAATGAGATCTCTCCAGGATGGGAGATCTCAAAGTAGGGAAGAACAGCAGAAGTTCAATGGACCGGCTCCCAGTCACAGTTTCTTTCGCGTCTGAAGATCTTAGAGCCAAAGACCTTGGTTTATCAACGATAATTATCTTAGGTTCATAGGTTCATAGATTAGTACTAAGCTAAGTGCCCTTGTGAGCCATTTTAAGCCTAGCCGATTATCCCTTGTGAGATTCAAACCCTGCACCTTATGTTTGTAAGGCAAACACCTTAGCAATTAGGCCACCCTCCCAACCCTAAGGCTGTGGAGCCGAGGAGGCCGATGCTTGAGAAATTTTAGTCAATTTTTCAGGAGGCTCAGAGTGAGCCGAAGAGACTGGAGATGGCCTTTTGGTTGGTTTATCCTTTGTAAAGGAAGAGGACGTACTGGACGAGGTTGAAGAAGAATTCTGTAGAGATTCCTCAAAGGTTGGTTTCAAGAGTCCTTTGACAATCAGTTTATTTTTCCTCTCCTGTAGAACACAGGCACTAAAGGAGTGGCAGAATTTGCAGGTTTCCTGAAGATGGATTGCTCCTAAACAGTAAACAGAAATACTATGTCCATCTGTAATCGACATTTTTTGGGAGCACTTTTGGCATTTCTTAAAGCCCGAAGGCTTATGTTCCTTCTCCCTAGTTTCCTTGGACATGGTAGGGATGAAGAAATTCTATAGCAACTATAAGACTAAGAAAAAAATCACACAAAAAACACGTCTAGACCAGAAAAAATTATTAATACACACAGCATGTCTAGTAAAGTTAAAGAGAAAGGGAAATAACCTGGAGTTTAACTAAATGAGTACTAGGTCTGCAAGGGACACACACAGAGAACACACTACTACTAGCCCTCTAACTGAAATGGGCAGTTAGCTCTCTAACTTAAACGAGCTTAGCTAACTAACTAACTAAATAACTAATTAATTAACTGTAACAATTTAAGCACACCACTACAGAAAAAGGCGATGGGATACATAATACAAGCCTAATGAAAAAGCGGCAGCCAACAAGAAGCACAACAACAGTGATAAATTAGCTACTGAGGCTAAAAAAGCACAGCACATACAAAACTAACTAAACTAAGCAATTCTAAAGACTAAATATACAAAAATTAGCAAAAAGACAAAAACTTAACCACGGCCAAGAAGAGAACATCCAAACACGTAACGTGGCAAACGAGATCTGGGGATTGCAACACTGCATATAGGACCAAATCAGACAAACCCTGGCACAACTGACTAATATTTGAAGAAAAGTTAGAAACCTTCCTTGATGATATTGGTGAAGGGATGGCTAATTTGTTAACCTCACAGATATATAGTACAGGGTTTGCTTATGTTCCCTGATTATTGGCGAGGCTTGTAGTAGTCTGCAGACCGATAGCCTAGCATTTAGCTATGAACCTTTATGTATATATAATATGTGTGTATGTGTGTATGTCTGTGTTGTAATAACTGATTGCAATAATTTCCTCTTTCTCCCTTTACAGCCCTATGTGCAGACATGTATGTCTTACAAAAAATAAAACACTTTTACCCCAGCACCCTTGTTATCATTGTTAAAGCCTAACTTCTCTTCACACACACACACACACACACACACACACACACACACACACACACACACACACACACACACACACACACACACACACACACACACACGCACACACACACAAACCACACAAACACACACACACACTCATTAAACATCAAGCGAGATCTTTGCACATGGGCACTCTTGCATTTTTATTAATCCCAGATTTCTAATTGACTATTTAATCATATCCCCCACCTGGTGAGGTGTTCCTCATATTCCCCTATGATTATGATGATGATGTGAACCCTGTAACTCTCTCACACACCCCTTTATCCCTAGCCTTAGCTCATTTGTCACCCCCTTTACTTACTGCATGCCATTCATCCTACCTCCCTCTTCCATTTGCATCTCTCTCACATTTTCCTATCTATTTGTCTTCCCTCTGTATGTCTCTCACACCATTTATTTATTTATTTTACATTTGTTGACTGGGATAGTCCGACTGAGCTATTGCCCTTTATCAGTGGAGGCCTGGAGAGAAAAGCTCCACAATATACACAAAAAGATAGTAGTAATAATAATTATTATAATTAAAATAAAGTAGTACAATAACTAGAATAATAAATGCATAGACTACAAAATAAAAATGTACAATCTTTTGAGACACAGGTTATGGAAAAACATTGGTTTGAACATGGTGGGTCTGAATGAAAAATTAATGCAGTTAAGACTCAGACATTTACGGGACAGTAACATTAATCACATCAGAAGCACAGTTTTGGAGAATCAGTATATACAGGCAGTGAATGAAGTATACTGAGAGCATTTAGCAAGAAAGTACAATTTAAGTGTGTGTTATATACAGTAAAAGAAGCGTCACAGGATTTAGATTGAGCAGCCAGGAGTGATAAAGCAGGCATGAGGGCAGTTTGCCAGAGAGACTGTGGTCGGTGAGTGCGGATAAGATCAGGGAGGATGTTTACAGTAGCAAGTCCCGGTGCTAGTTAGAAAGTTTTTGAGAGCAATTTTGAATTGTTGAGGGTGGTTTATACTTATAATAGCCAGGGGAAGTTTGTTCCTAGAGAGGGGGGGGGAGTAACTGTACAGATTGTGTCCACTATATACCTGCCAACATGGATGGACAGTTTCCCACCATTTCTCCAGCCAACCTGATTGACATGGGCATCCTGAGGCAATGTAGTAATTGCCTCATGTATACTGAAACTACTTGCTCCTAAAGCAAACAAACACAGCATGTGAGAGATGTAACTATACCATGAAATTAGAATCACTCCTCTAACATAACAATATACAAGACATACAACAGGTTGTCAGCACACACATCTCGCCTCTCACACAGGATAATGTCAAGACACATAAACCCACATACATGGAGGCAATCACTAAGAGCCTACCAAAAAACCAGAGACCTCCCAAGTGCAAACAACATACACATACTGGTACATGAACAGAATCCACCACTACACATAACAGCACACATAGCAGTGTCTCAGCAATTAAGCCCCTTAGGCAAAACACCTCAGAACTTAATGTTCTGGTCATAGGCGACTCAATAGTGAGGCACACAGATGTCCCCAACCCTAGGCTGAACAAGGAGAGGGTCACGGTCAGCTGCCTGTCAGGTGCCAGGATCAATCAAATCATGCATGCACTCAAGTCATTCAGCAACAAGTACTGTTATGACTCTGTCATAGTACATGTTGGTGTGAAGGACTTGAGATGTACCTCTCTAGACTATATGAAGAAAGGCATGACCGAAAACTCAGACTATGTGTACTCATACAGCTATTCTAAGGGTTATGACAGACATTTGGGATGAAGGATTACTGGTCATGTTCCATTCTGGTCCTCCTTGATCTCTTGGCAGTACCTCATAAAAATGATCCTTGGATCCTTCTCTCTTGGCTTTATTTCCATTGCTGGATTTCAGCCACCATCCTCACATTGCTTGCATCCTTCATTGTGATGCACAATCAGTCGGTGGATTCAGCAAAAAGACCTCACAGAGTCACAGTCTGACCTGTGGTGTTCTGCAGAGCAAAGTTTGAACCCTTTAATTATTTACAATACGTATGCTTCTAATTACAGGGAATTCATGTTGAAACAACAAAAGCAGTTTTAGTGACTGTAAATACATCAAAAAATGCTTGTTGAAACTGCCTTCAGTGAACATCCCTATGAAGGTTTTTTTTTTCCCTGGGGACAAACCCCGCTGTACCTTCCATGTAGGGGACACCCCACACTCCCGAACCTATGTATACCAACTCAGGGTCATATAACATTAGACAAAAATACAAAATCCTACCTTCAGTGAGTTGATGATCTCCCATAAGAGGCACTACTAAGAACATATTTTGAGTACCACTGCTATGCAGATGATATTCATATCTCCCTCTTTTCAGTATTATATGTCCGATATTGGCCTTCTTGTGGCTGCCTAGATCTGTAGCTGATTGCTTAAATCAAAGTCAGGTAAAGGTGAACCTAGATAAGATAAGGGTAAAGCTAGTACTAGTGTATGTTACTGTCTAACCACTTCAGGCTCCCTATTTATCTCCACTACTTATTTTTAATAGGAACAATAAGTGGGAGTTTTATTCTAAGGTAAGGTGCCTTGCTGTATTTATGGACAATATGCTAGCAATGAAGAGCCAGGTGTGAGATGTTATTTAAACCTCATATTTGCATCTCAGGAATATTTTCAGAATACTGATTTGTTCTGTTTTTTTTCCTGTGATTTAATTTACACACCAAACACATAAAGTTATTGCTAAAAGTTCAAAAAGTGCTGTTATGACTATATTTATTCAATTTGATTTAACCTGTAGCATACGTGCATCATCTGTTCCATTTACATACTGTCTAATGCAATTGTAGTATTTTCTGTTCATTTATATTTGCACTTTCACTTCATGTAACATTTGGCTTATGGCCTGGGTTGCTAGTAAAAAAAAAATCATTTTTAGAATAATCTACTTTGCCAGTCAAGAAATGAAATAAATAATGCAGAATTTAGTGGGCTGTGACTAAACCAATAATGTATTCCATGTAGAAAGCATCTATTAATTTTCTAAAAATACATTAATTAATTCAGTACTTAATTTATTCTGAGCTTTTAGTTCAAGCTTTGTTTAGTCCCTTGGTCTGAAAATGAAACAGTCTGACAGAAAAGAAACAGAGACAGTTTTTCTCCTTGAACAGCCAGCCTTTTCATTCGTAGGAATCATTTTATTTTTCTTTTACAATGTGAGACCAGCTACCATGCCTGATTCCCAACAAATTATTAGCTTAACATCCAGACATATACTGTGCTTAGTGGGATTCCATTTAGAGGAATTGTATTGTTTACCTACATAAGAGGTTATAGGACTTTCATTTATTTACATTTAAAGCCTTCTTTCTTGGTTTTTACTAGTTATTTTTTCATGTTGGCAACAATCAGGTCATAAATAGTGATTTTACTTATTGTTTTATAACTCTGTCTTGCCTTATATGGTACATGTTCATAATGAAGGCAAAACATAATTACAAAACATTTACTATTAATTACTTTTTCCAAGATAATACCTTTCCCTTTATGAATGACAAGAAATACAAAAAAGATGTACATTTTGCTAGAGTGCAAATTCTAAATGATTTTTGTAAAATGGAATGCCTTCATTTGTTGCAACTTTCAAGTAAAAGAGTTTCAGTCATTAAGGAAAAAATTAATGTTCTCAGGGAGAATGGTCTTCAGGCAAATCTATACGTGGATTATTGCTGGTGTGTACTAAACAAACAACTCAAATACTTAGGCTGATTTTTTTTATATTCATTTAAGAAATGCTTTAAAATTTAATATTCATTTAAGAAATGCTTTAAAAGTTATGTAAGTACTCCTATATCATATTACTTCAGACATCTATTCAATAACAGTGTCTTTTCTACCTTTTTCCTTATATTTGTACTAAAGATGTTATGTAAATACTTTACTCAAACAACACAAGTAATGTGCATACATTTGCATTGCTGGTCCACAAATCCACACTGAACTATTAATTTTGTATTATTAAAACTTTTGTAGATTGTGTTCCCCAAGTTCACAATGACCATCAGACTCCCCCTCCTTAGCTTTTCCCCATCTGTTTCCCCATTACACAAACCTTGCTGAGGATGAGGGCCAATCAGATCAGTGGTCATCCAAGCAACCATAAGGGCTAGTTTGTTTTTTCTGAACATTAAGAATGACCACGGCAGTCTGACATTAAAAAAATCCCACAGTGCTGCCCATCTGATGCACACATGCTTCTACATGTGGGTCAGATTACAATTAATGTACAATCTTGGTGGGCACTACCATCTTGACCCATATTTCTGTATATTGTAGCACCCACCTCTCCTGGTGGTCAGACATATAGTGCTTCTGGCTGCCTTCTATCGATCCTGTCCTTCAACCTCCCTCTACTGGCTCGTTCACAGACCAGACCGCTAATCAGCCTCATGGCACCTTAGTAGCAGTCAGAGTTCTTACCCTCTGGATTACGGAGCTGTAATATAATATTAACACTGCTTGCATAACTAGGCATCTAACAGTCCAGTACAGAACTCTCTTCTTATTTTCGTAAGAGGTAAATAAAGAAAATGGGGTACTTGCATATTATCGCAACCAGATTTCTGAACTGGCAAAAAATGGAAGCTTTTCTGCGAAAATATGTTTCTTAACCTTGAAAGGGGTGTGTTAAGCAAGTAATTAGTAGTAGGTGACTTTGGGTATGAGGCCCAAAGAGGAACAGCAGTCAAATTTTCGGCTCCTGGTGGGGGGGGGGTGTCTCACTTGTTCAACGACCTGCACAGTGCTACACTGCATCGCAATTCCCACATTCCTGAGGACAACCTCAGGCAAAGGCAAGTTAGTCAGGGACATACCATGTAACTCTTGCCATATGACATGCATGCTCAGACAGCACTCCCAGTAAAATACATTACAGTAAGTATCTGCCATAATTAAGTACATTTACAATAGTAATACGGAACTCTGGCCTCTTCTCATCTTCGGACTGTTGTCAACATTTGTCGTCTTCCGGTGTAGACCACCTGCTTATCTCCAGTCTTCTTCCTCTTACAGAATGCAACCATTACCTTATATTATATTACATTACATATGAAATAGCAGCACTGTAAACGAAACTCGCTTACCTAGCAAAAGTATGTCGCACTTAAGTGCAGTAACTCAAAAATCGCAATAACACCGAAAACATCACTAGTCCCAACTTTCCCTAAAACGAGTACGGAATCAGCTGTCAACATCATCCACCTCCATAAGTGCATCTATAAGGCGCACAAAACAGGTAGATGATTTCTTAAATTGTTCCTGTTCCTAAAAGTAATGTAAACTTTTTGGCCAGTAGTAAGGACTATAACAGTCTGAAGTGTTCGAAGTGTTTTAGGCACTTGTTTGTCTGCAGGTATGAGCTAATCTAGTTGCGATAATACATAAGTACCGAAAATGGTCTACAATGCCTTTTCATTTGTACTTGCTGCCCCTGTTTTAGTCATCTTCTTGATGGATGTTGTGTTATTCACTTGCAATGCTACATGTTTCTAGAGTATATGTAGCTCTTTTCCATACTCCTGTCTTTTGCATAGTAAACTACTAAACTAATTACAGCAAAGTGTCATATGCTGTTTTAAATATTATACCAGCCGTTTATGAACTACTTATGAACTGTGGGTAAAACTGAGAGAACCCTTAGAAGAAGGATATACGAGCACCTTTATGATGTATCCAAGAAAAGGAAAATAATGCTTTTTTAAGAATCTTGGTACATGCCCTAATATGCAACTCAAGTTTTTAATTTTAGAGCAGGTCCTGCAGGACAGCCGAGGGGGTGATTGGGAAACCCGACTGGAATACAAGGAATTGTGGTGGCAGCTCAAATTGAATGCAACCAAGCCCCCTGGTTTGAATGATAGTATTAGTATTATGAGTGTTTTCAAACTGAGGAGGGCTAAGTTATGATTTTATGTATCCACAGTTTTTTTGGATGTGTTGTTTATTTTACTACCATGTAAAACATTTTGCTTTGAATGGATTTTTTAACTATTGTTAACTTTTTATATGACAAGCAGAAGATTTTAAAACCAAAAATCTGTGAAAGGTTATTAAGGCACATATGAATTTTTTCATAAGTTTTTAATATTGCCTCAAGGTCTTTTAAGTTTGCTTGCAGTTTCATAGAGCTGTTGCACATATTTTATTATGGGTTGTATTGTAAATATATGTTTTCAGATATCTTGTACAACCTTGTTGGTTAGTAGTTCATTGCATAATTTTATTTGAATGAATGAATTTTTAGTTGGTTGCTTTAACATTTGATTTGCATATTTCATTAGTCTAGTCACATGATTTGGGCTAGAAAGTACTTAAGCTTTGAATTTTTGGTAATGGTTTATCTTGAAAAAGCCTGGTATGATTCCAGGCGAAAGCGCTTGATGTGAATTTTTTATTATTTTTCATTAAACTAAGTCTCATTTAAGCCATTCTGGACTGTTTCGTTCCTTTCGAGCTTTTGGACATACATTATTCCATTTATGAACTACCTTAACTGGATACATATGCACTACTTGCTTTAACTTTGTAACCCTGGCCTAATCCTGAAAAAGCTTTATTTGGATCAGCATTGTACCCTGCTCAATAAACAAACCAATAAGGGTGCTTTATTTGGGCAGATTGTGCTAAACAGTACTAAATTCTACTAACTTTAATGTTTACACGATACTAAATTCTACTAAACCTGTAGGTATTGCCACTTGATGCCAAACTAGCTGCTATAAGCTTGTCTGCCCAAATACATTTTATCTGATGAAGTCTCTGGTTTGAGACGAAAGTGCTCATATTTGTGTAATTTTAATATATTTTAATAAATTTTCGGTACCCTACTGCAGTAGTCAGATCATTTTTTTGATATTTTTTGTCTGCCCAAAAGGCATTTGCTCTATTTTTTTTGCTAATTTACAGGGTACATTTTTATGGAGCATTCTTTAGGGCAAATTTGCTTTGTAATATACAGGGCTCTGATAACCACTGCTCACACAAAAGCTACAAATTTATAGCAGCACAGAAAAATAGAAAACTAAACAATGAACCCAGCATCCATGGGACCAGACAACATCCCAGGTTGCGCTCTACACAAACTACAAAACGAACTGGCACCCCACCTAAGTACCATGTTCAATCATATCCTCATCTCAGGCTTTGTGCCTGCTGAATGGCGCACAGCGACAGTTATTCCACTCCACAAGGGGGGAGCCACCACAGACCCCAGGAACTATCGCCCCATTAGCCTGATGAGCCTGGTCTGCAAGGCCATGGAACGTATCATCATGGAACATATAAACAAAGACATTGGTAATCTCCAAACTCTGGACCCCACCCAGTTCGGGTTTGTAAAAGGCAGACCATGTCTCCTAAATCTGATAGACTTCTTTGAAGCAGTCACCAAAGTGGTAGACAAGGGTAAGGTGGTTCACACAGCCTATCTAGATCTTGACAAGGCTTTCGACACCATCCCCCACTCTGGAATTTTAGATAAACTCACTAAACTAGGTATAAATCCCTATGTCACAAGATGGGTTGCCAACTGGCTCACTGACAGAACCCACACTTTGGAAGTAGCAGACTCCAAATCCGACTTCAGACCAGTGACAAGTGGAGTACCACAGGGTTCAGTCCTGGGTTCTCTCCTGTTTGGTATCTACTTCTCTGAAGTACAGGCTAACACAGAAAGTCTTTGGCTAATGAAGTTCGCAGATGACTGCAAACTAGGAGCCATAATCGAAACTCCTAACGATGTGGACATCCTACAAAAGGGCCTCACTGAGACAGATGCCTGGTGTCAAAGCCATGGCCTCAAGCTCAATGCCAAAAAGTGCATTGTCATCCCCTTTGGTAAAAACTCTGTACCCATGAACTACAACATAGGCGGTAGTATACTTAACACCGAAAGTGTGATAAGAGACCTTGGGACACAGGTGGACAGTAGTCTCTCCTTTGATAATCACATCACCACAGTAGTCAGGAAATCCTTCTATGTGGCACACCTCATCACAAAAGGTTTCTCATCCAGAAAAAAAGAGGTCATTGTTCCCCTCTTCTCATCACTCATTAGACCTATAATAGAGTACAATGCCCCTTTTGGTATGTACCTCACAAGACATCTACAACAACTGGAAAGGCCGCAGAAATACCTCACAAAGAGGATTACCGGCCCCAAACAGATGCCCTACGCAGACCGTCTCAAAAAACTCCAGCTTTACTCTGTCGCATATCTCCTACTCAGAGGTGATCTCTGCCTAACATACAAAGCTATGTCAAACCCAGAGCTGTTGGACATGCTCTACTTAAATAAATCCCAATCCCTCCAAGCTACACGCTCTAGGGACCTAAACCTTGTCAACACAATAAACAGAACATGCCGGAGGGATAGATTCCTGTCCCAGAGACTTCCCATACTCTGGAATAAACTACCTATCTATATCAAACAAAGCTCCTCATTAGCACTGTTCAAGAAAAATCTTGATGATTAGATGGAAAATAGGAAATTCACCCCGGGGATCACCTCTGTGGCTCTGCTCGACAGTGGCACAGGAAAATAATTTTCCTGGGTGGCAAAAGCCAGGGTACCTTTTTGGCTGGGCTTGTATAGGCCCCAGGGCCGATACCTTAGTACCTACCTATGAACCTATGAGCACATTGGCTAATAAAATGACTACACTATGAGCCCTTTGGTGTATTTCACAACTCACATGGGTCAGGCAAACACCTCTGCCAAAAGATGAATAAACCCAATCATCCAAATGTAAAAACACAGTAGAAGAGACCCACAAGTGCAATTCTACCACAGACCATTTAAACAGCTAGCTGGAAATCCATTGCTGAAGGTGATTTCAAGACAGACTTTCAGCAGTAACAGTGAGAAAGAAATAAACACTTCCAAATCTTTAGGGATCATGTCACTATTAATACCATAATAGTACCTGGAAGGTGTTTCCCACAGTGTATGTTAGGATATTAAGAACTCAAGCCTATTCCTATCAGTCCAATATAATAAATTAACCAGTTGTGCCTGGATATGCCACTGGTCCAAACACTTTGCACAAGAAAAGCTAGTTCGGTGTTATCAGCAAACATCCTGACACAAATAGATGGAAAAAACATAAAAGATATCATGAAAAGGTTGAATAGAATAAGAGAAGAGCCTTGTAGGACACCTCTTAAGTACAGATTTAGACCCTGAATGACAATTACTCTCTCAAACAAAAAGGAATATCTTCTTGAGCCAGTTACTAATGTACCTAATTATCTAAGAATTAACCTTGTAATATAGTACCTGGAAGATGACTTACCTATGGGAATGCAGTCAAAAAACCTTTCTGAGATCTAAATATACAGCAGGCTGGATTCCTGAATACATGCACTAAGTATACACGATCTGCATTCAGGAACATCTCTACTGCATTTTTTGTGCTTTCTAGTCACTCAGAAAGATTACACTAAGTGTACATGTAGTCTACACTTTGTGGTAACCTCTATGAATCACCCTCAATACTCAAGGCTGCACAAAAAGCAGTAGGAAGACTAAACTTAGTATGAGTGTTGTGTTTACTCAGAATGGTATACACTTGGTGTAGACATTAAGGAATCCCAGGGAACAGGTACTGCAGCACCAAGTTCCATAGTCTGTATATCGTCATTATGGAATTCCATCATATATGTTGTGCATCATTTACCCTCAATGAGCTTGTGCTGAAGTCCATTACATTTTGTAGGCAAAGCGCCAACAAAAACCTTTCAAATACTTTTTCTGTATTGCTAATGAAACTAATGGAGTGATAATTGCCTGGAATCAGGTTATTACTATCTATAAATCTATGTAGTACTACTGATCTCTTCCAAGTGTCTGGAATAAAGTCATTATTGTGTTTCTTTTGGAATAATTTCACAGGAACAATAGTTTGGCTGCACCTTAAATTCTTATATCAAATTCCTATAGTACAGTATGAAATATGTATGATTTGTAGCCTCTGATTGTCCCTTCGGTATCTAAATGCTGAATGGCCCAACAGGTAGCTTTTGTGAGAAAGTAGTGTGGTGTAATATAAAGTGAGGCAAATACTTCACTTAATGGATTAGTTATTGCAGATGTATCAGATAAGAATGTGGTATTGTACTCAAGATAAGAAATAGCTCAGTAGTCAGTCCTGGTTTGTCTGCCATCTCTAAAAAAAACAAACTTTTTGTTGTTTAAAGCAAGCTCTTTTTCAAAACCAGACTTCTTGTGACTGAAGGCACTAGTTGGTGCTGAAGTAGGCTTTCTGAGTTTCTCTCTGGTATTAACAGATGGAACCTTTTGATATATTTGACATTTTTGCAGACAGATTAACAACTTAATTATTTTACTAGGTGACGTTTTGCTCTTTTTTTAATAAAAGTTTAACAGGTGCAAAGGTAGTTATCAAGGCATCTGTTTTCTTGTAAGAAAGCAACTAGAGTATTAGGATTAATAGTCATACTGCCTCTATGCCACTTTTTGTAGCTTTACTTATGATGGTGTAATCAATTCTCTAGAACTTTGCTGATTTAGAATCAGTCTTAGTTATTTATTTATTTACACCGTGTTGACCCTGCTAACCCGACTGGGTAGTTCTCATTTTCATTGGGGACCGATGGAAAATGTAAAGCAAACAAGCATCAGATATACATTTTTCCTTGCATGAGACTATAGATTAAAATCAAACACGATCATGTTTACCCAGAGGAAGACATACAGAAACCATTAAAATGTTTGTTCTCGAGTGACTAAAAAACTAATCAAGAATGTTAGAGCCCCTTATAGCAAAATAAACAAGTTTTTTTGTAACTAGTGTTGGTAACAAGTATTCAACAATGACTTAATTTACTTAACAAAGGGCAGCATAGTTTAACTTTCAGCTGTCTCTATTTGGGTTGTTAAAATCTACAGCAAAGATGCTGGAGTCCTTTGTGAAGATATCATTGATTGCATTAAAGAATACATCTGTAGTGCTAAATTTGGGGGTTCTTTAAAGTCTATAATATTCAAATCAAATGTTCATAGAGATACTCGAATAATTTCTTCTTCTGTGTTGTTGAACAGTACAAAAAAGACGTTTTTATGCACATAGCCAGACATACCTCTTCTTATTATACTCCCTTGTAGTTGTGATAACCTATATAGTTACTTAACAAATTCTGCCACGATTAAGACATGACTAAAATGTTATCCTTTTTTCTCAAAGATAAGCATTGAAAGTCAGTTGATTATTATTTTTGTTTAAACTCTTGGGATTAATAACAATGCCATCTTTTCTAGTTATAGTAGAGGAAATCCTCTGACATTCTGGAGTAAAAAATACATATATCACAGTTTTTGTGTGAAGAAAGCTGCCAGGAATGTATTAGCAACCATTAACAACCATTCCCGTCTGTACACAAGTTGATACCCTATCTGTCTAAGTCCTCTGTTACAAGAACTAGCTAGCTTTATTTTTATAGTACAGCATCACTAGGAACTAAGGCAGATCTGCTGTTGTAAAAGTGAATGCGGATCATAACCCCTCACTATCATTTTACCCAATTCACTTAGTCCAACATATAAATTAACATGGCCATAAGCAACCTTTTTCATGTCTAAATTAAGTATAGTTTTCTGAAAATCAATGTTCCCCTAGAAGACAGGTTAAAGTAAAAGAGGTTTTAACACTTTGCAGTAAAATAAATAAAATGTCTTAAACTTCAATAGCTCTTTCAATAGCTCTAGCTTTATTGAGAACAAAGCCGATGAGTATAAAACATACAGGTTTCCTTCATTTCAATATAGCCTTCAAAAGCTTAAAAACATTTAAAAAGCCTGATGTTGTCATATTCATTAATAAGCAAACAGCAACTCAACAAAAGTGCTAGGTGCCTATCACCACAATACCTACCTTAAAAAAAAAACAGCTATAAACACAAACAAAAATATGAATAACCTCAACTTATCATGCCCAGATATTGTCATGTACACACAGATACAGATGAGATAAGTTAGAAATATTAAGTATACATAACTAAACCATATAATACTTAGAGAAATTTTCTTGATTTATAACAAGTCAAAGCGTGTCCAATGATGAATGATGAATGAAGCTAAACTAAATATATCATATTAATACACAATCAGATTACATTTTTGATATTGAATTAATTAATTAATGTTTAATTTCTAAGTCAAGTAAATAAAAAAAGTCAAACTTCTTCACATTTTATATATTTATGTAATCTATAACTAAAAAATACTAAAGAATCATGATTTACATTTATTCATTGTCTCCAATCCAATATAACAAATAATAATGTATAAATGCTCCTCAAAATCTCAAAAAGGGTTTCTTATGTACCTTATCATTCAGACCTATCAGTATACATCAGACCTCAACCTGATGATCCATTTCATCTCACATTTCTATGTCTATTTAATAAGATCTCCCCTCTTATTATCTGTACTATTGTCTCCTTATTGTCTAAAAGCCAAGGTATTGTCTGTATTTCTGTTCCTTTTTCTTGCTATGACATGCTAACTCTGACATCCTATTCTAATCAATGCCGATAATTATGTTCCTGATTCGGTTTTCTCTGGATACGATTAAATTCTCCCTATAAAAAAGAAGAGCAAGATTTACATTTACACAACAGACAACATTTCTATATTAGTGTGACTATTATAGTGAAAAAAGAGAATCTGCGTGTTGTCTCTATGTCTTCACTTTCTGTGTCCAGACTAATGTAACTGCATTGATTACATTTACCAGGGTTTGGTTACTTGTTACAGGGTCTTTATAGTTATATTATTTCTGTGTATATTTAGGTTTGCAGAGTTATCTCAGAGAGATTTGAGATTTCTATGTGTGTCACTTTTTTTTTTGGTTTTGCTACCTACTATCACTTCCTATCTGAGGAGAATGAATATGTAATTATGTATGTAGTGCTTCTACTACGCTTCTTTAACTACTCTAAAAATAGTAGCCTGACTGATATCGTGGAATGTGTTTTTATATCTATCTATTCCTCTTTGTTGCTCTAAGTAAAAGGTCTGGCTTTGTTGGATCTCCCTCTTCTGAGTCTTGATATCTCTGCCCTGTATTTCTCTCATGGATTCAACACTTGATGCCCTCATAAATTGTCCTTTTTAGGATATTTATTAAAGACATATGAGGGATGCATACTGTCCTGTGTAACAAGTTTGTTTCGTAGCAGTCCTTCCTATGGATGGGGTATTCAAACCATTCGTTAATCTAATCTACTTATTTCTATCCAGAAACTAGATGTTGGTTCTAGAAGTAAAACTGTCAAAGTCTGAGTCTTATTTACTTCTCTGTATAGAAGATTCGGATTCAACCCTGAAGGGGTTGTACGCTCTCATGGGGTCTCATGGGTAGGTCTGTTGTTGACTTGTGTACCCCTGAAGGTTGTGGACTAACAGGGTCCTAGGGTCTTTTACCTTTGAAAATTTCCTTTGGCTCTCCTGATGAAGTCATGGCATCATCTAGCATATAATATAATCTACAAGACTGAAGACTTTACTGTTTACTGATTGATTCTTCTATAGGAATATGCTCGTTATATATATGTCAAGGCTCATTATAACGTCGAGGTCAGAGGTGCATGTCTCACCACCTTTGTCCTGGTCCTAGTCTACTGTGCGAAATATCACCTCAGGATCAGCATTCCTCAGTGCAGCCCCTTTGGTAGTGATCAGATAGTGTTAGTTTGTTTATGTTTTCGAGTTTGACTCCACTTTTGTGACCTTCATCTACTTACATTCTACCCATATTATTTACACCTACTACCGAGTGGGATGCTGGTAACATTAAATGTGGTGGTTACTTCTAATAACCCTCCTTACCAAAACCTCCCAGTCAGTTGTATACTCTCTCTGTAAATAGCTGGTATATCAATTCACATATCTTCATATCAATAACCATTTTTGTGGGATCAAACTCAGCCTGCTAAGGACCTGCTTTCCATATCTTCTGCTAGTTATTTATGATTCTCTGCTGATAAATTAATTAGTGAATCTCTCTTCTCTCATTTCTTTTGCTCGGGGCCTCTTCTTGTCTTCCATCCTCTCCTTTCCTTCCTCTCTGCTCTCTGCTTGAGACCGTCTCCTTCCCAAAAATTATTAACTTGTCATAGTTTGAGTTATTATATAGTCCTAGTCCAGGTCTAACTACTAATCCCTTATTGTAGATTTACCATTTTATAGAATTATTCATACAAATCTGTGATTCTGCAGTAAAGGGCCACTTGTCATTAATACTTGTTGGTGACATTGATGAAAACTGGAACTTTGAAATGCTGGGGCTAAATTAGTTTCAGGGGCTAAATTAGTTTCAGTAATATGTATATCAGTTTGTTCCCCCTCTTACTGTTGTATATTAAAAATAATTAAATTAAATTAAATTATTTCTCCTAGGCCCTTCATGTTTTGATGATGTGATTATCACCAAGAGGGGAATTCTAGTCAGAATACAGCCAATTATTCCTTTTGACATACAATCCTGTTAGGCAAGAGGTAAATACAGTGGAATCATTCAACTATTTTCTGAAAATAGGCTGCTGAAGGGGGCCAACTTGAGAGAATTTTCAGATGTCTGACGTACAACTAAGTCCTCAGCTTCACTGACATCATACTTGGAAGACCATACTTCAAAGTTAATTTTGAGGGCTGCAGTGTCCCAAATTACTCAAGTGCCTATTTCCTGATATGTCAATCGTACTACATTAACTTCAAACCACTTGATTAAATATGTATGTACCTGTGCTAAAATTTATTAAAAAAACTGACGTTATTAGATATCATACAGAAGTCTGAACACTGATTAAAATGCCCTAGTTGAAAGATCCTCCAGCAAAACTGGTCAAAAGATTCCTTACTGAGGTGTACTACTATTACAGTTATGAGATCAACTCAAGTAATGTTGACAGCTACAGCATTCATTCAAAACTGAACCACTGTTGTTGTTGTATATCAAAGGATAGGACAGATAGAATACCATTTTGTAGACGTTACCACAGATAGAACAGTAGTCTGCATAAGACTAAGCTCCTAAATGGTTTATCCCATGCACAGATCCCCTCAAATTATCTATGGTATGATCCCTCTTATTCTCATTAGGGATAATATATAACTATCAACCATGGGATTGGTAAGGCCAATCTACAGCCAAATGGGATAGGTTATTTCAAGCAGAACGAGGGAAGGTAGCTAGGCTTAAAATGGCCAACAAGGGCAGCTAGCCTACTACTTAACTATGAACCTTTGAATGTACAAGAACCAGTGGGCTGAATAAACAAAGATATTTGGAAGACGTTGTCTGCATTGTAACGCTGTTACAATAGTACAGTATAATAGAATAGCCTCAAAACACCTGAAATCGTTTTACAGTACAAAAGAAAAAAATACCAACAGCATGCAAGATTAAAAGGCTACAGAGTAAAACAGTCGGATCATCAATACCAAGAAGAAAACTGTTTCAACAAACTGGCAGAGAATGTATCTCAGTTTATTGCATTATTTAATAAAGCCCTATCAAATGAATGAAAGTGGAAGTAATCATTATACCTGGAAAATTAGCATCTGTGCAAAGCTTTCCCCTTATTCCCTTTCGTCCTGTTTGTCATCCTAACAGTCAATGCTGCCAAGATGTATCATAGTATGCTCATGGCCACTTAAAGGGTGGCTTTTTTTAAATAGCAAGAGGTCCCCTAGTGAGTATCACTAAATACTCTTGTTTTCCTACCTGATGAAGACCGACCAGGGAGTGCACAAATGACTGCCAACAAAAACAGAGGAATCCTGGTCCCATGTTAGCCATAGAACAAGCTAGGGGGCAGGGAAAGCAGACTGTTTATAAAATGAGTAAAAAAAACAAGCAAACAAACAAACAAAAAAATAAACAAATGTAAACACAAATACCAATCCCATGCTAACTCTAGTAGAAAGTGGCAAAATAAATCACCATGTATAGCACAAAATAAAGCTAACAAAAATTGCTATACCTGTATCTGATATGGTATGAGATGGAAATCACAACATCTATATCCACACTTTCTACTCAAAACAGTAAACTATATTCTGCCATTATTTACTATACTCTCTGGAAAGGAGTAGGTGGATATGCCATTTTTATATTGATTAGAAGGGGACAGTACTGGACTATCTATGAAAGCTTCTGCTCTTCCAAATGAGCAAATTATGTATAGGGAAAGTACTTCCCAAGTGCAAACAACATACACATACTGTACACAAAAAGAATCCACCACTATACATAACAACACACATATCAGTGTCTCAACAATTAAGCCCCATGGCAAAACACCTCAAAACCTAATGTTCTGGTCAAGGTGACTCAATCGTGAGGCACACAGATGCCCCCCTCACCAGGATGAACAAGCAGAAGGTCACGGTCAGCTGCCTGTCAGGTGCCAGGATCTGTCAAATCATGCATGCACTCATGTTGCTCAACAACAAGAACCGTTATGACTCTGTCATAGTACATGTCGGTGTGAATGACTTGAGATGTACCTCTCTGGACTATATGAAGAGAGACGTGACCGAAGTCTCAGATTATGTGTCCCAGGCAGGTAAGTCAATAGCCCTAAGCAACATTCTACTTTCAGATGCCACAATGCAGGCAAAAAAATGATTGATTTCAGTAATTGGCCTAAGTTCTGGTGCCACTCCGGGGGATCCAGAATTTGTCTGCCTGGGAAGACATGGCCGACAGTCCATGCTGCTTTGCCAGAGATGGCCTTCACCTGTCTCCTCAAGACTTTCGGATACTGGCAAACATGCTTGCATACCCATAGTGCCTTTTTTAGGCAAAGTCCAAACAATAAAACATTCGACGTAAAGAAATCCACTAAAGACAAACTCAGGGTCATGCTGCTTAACGCAAGGAGTGTAAACAGCAAACTGCACTCCCTGAAAGCACTCCTGGCCTTGGAAGATGCCAGTGTTTGTGCAATCACTGAGACTTGGTTCAAGGCTCCTGAGAGCAGCCCGGCCGTACAAGGCTACAACGCCTTTCACATGTTCAGACCCTAAATCAAGCATGAAAGAACCAGGGGTGGAGGTGTATCCATCTTCATTAAATCCAAATACACCACAAGATTAGTGAAACAATACAACTCTCTTGAGCTAGTCCAGGTCCAGTTAACTATAGGTAAAATGCCCCTCCACATCATTGCTATTTACAGGTCCTTTACCATTCACCAGGAGAAGTGCACCACCTACCTGGACTTGCTAGAGTCACTCAGTATACAGCCAAACACCTTGGTCATTGGAGATTTCAACTATCCTTCCATCAATTGGGTGACTTACATGAGCACAAACACAATCACTATGAGGTTCCTGGACTTTGTTAATTCAAATGCCCTTGAACAGTTGGTCTGCACTCCCACAAGGGGCTCAAATGTCCTGGACCTAGTGCTCACCACCATGGGTGGTCACTGCACTACCCCCTGTGTGTCGCCATCCCTAGTAAGGCCAGACCATAAATCTGTCTCGTTTGAAGTAAAGATCAAACCCAGCACCCTCAAAGGAGTAAAAAACAGAAACAGTTCTCCAAAGCAAACTATTGCCTCCTAAGTGATGGTATAAAAAGTTTCAAAGCCCTTACCAACATAGCCAACAATGACTCCTGTGCATCAGAATACACAAATGCCCTATACAGCCACTTAAACAAATGCATTGACTCAGTTGAACCCAACAGGAACAAAACCAAAAAAAAAAACACCCTGGTGGACTGTAAGTGCAAATAAGCTGTACAACAAAAGAAACTAAAAAGAGGGGGAAACTTAACTCAACAGAGGAAGAATACCTTCCAAAGCTTGAACAAGCAAATCAGATATATTGTTAAGTCCTCTAGGTTTACCTATGAGGCTAAATTAGCATCCCTAGTTAAAGGCAATCGTAAGGCATTCTTTACCTACATCCAAAACCTAAAAGGGACTGCCCAGCTGTGTGCTGAACCGTTAGTGGATAGTACCTCTCACACTGAACCTGAGAAAATTTCCAACCTGCTGACAGGTTTGGCAATAACCTCACCCACCTAACCCACCAGACATACCCCAAAGCATTCCTGATACCAGCCCTCTACCAAGTCTCCAAAGAACAGGTCATACAAGCATTCTCCAAGGCCAAAACTACAGCCTCTACTTGACCAGATAAGATCCCAGTCTGCTTACTACACAATCTACAACAAGACCTAGTGGAACCACCCAACACTCTCTTTAACCACAGCCTGAGAACTGACTTTGTCCTGGCACAGTGGAGAACAGCAACAGTAATCCTCTTGCACAAAGAGGATCCATTTACTAACCCTGGGAACTATCGACCCATAAGCCTAACCAGCCTTATCTGCAAGGCCATGGAAAGAATCATGATGGACACAAAGTCATAAAATATCAGGATATGCAAGCAGAAATGAGAGCAATGTGGAGGAAAGATACCCAGATAGTTTTGATATTAGTAGGAGCACCATGTCTTATAAAAAATAGTCTACACTCGTATTTAGATATGCTACTAATACATGTAACTCCGTACGAATTGCAGAAGGAGTCATTACTGGGAACATTGTGGGTGCTATGAAGAGCACTTTTGGAAAACATCAAAGAGTGAAACAATACTAATTTCACGAATTTTAATAGTACTTTGACTTAGGGATGGAGTCTATTCCCGTCACTGTATTAGAAACCCAAAAGATTTGGAGAGATTAAAAAAGGGAGAGACCTTATCCACAAGGACACAAGCGACTTTCAAACCTTTGAGCCAACCCAGTTTGGTTTCATGAATGGTACATCTTGCTTATTAAACCTAGTGGACTTCTTTGATAATGTCACCAAAGCCCTGGATGTGGGCAAAACAGTACATACCACCTACCTTGATTTAACCAAGGTCTTTGAGAATATCCCACATTCAGGTAGCACAGAGAAACTCTCCCAGCTGGGGATTAAACCATACATTACTAGATGGGTAGTAAACTGGCTCACCGACAGAATGCATTGTCAAAGTTGGGGAGTCCACCTCCCCCAGCAGACCAATTACAACTGGGGTACCACAAGGATCTGTGGTGGGCCCTCTACTATTTGGAATCTATTTCTGTGAAGTCCTGGGGAAGGTAGATGGCTTTGGCTTACCATATTTGCAGATGACTGTAAACTGGGCACAATCATTGAGTCCCCCAATGATGTTAACATATTACTGAAAGGGCTGACACAGACAAATGATTGGTGCCAAACTCATGGACTAAATCTTAATGCAAAAAAATACCTCATTATCCCCTTTGGCAATAAAGTAACACATGCTAATTATGGTATAGATAGCACCCTTGTAAACCCAAACTCAGAGGTGTGAGACTTGTGAACACAGATGGTTAGCAATCTACACTTTGATCACCATGTGTTAGTAGTAGTAAGAAAAGCATTCTACATTGCGCATCTCAAAAATAAGGGCATTGCATCCAAGACCAGGGAGGTTATAGCTCCGCATTACTTGACCCTTAACATACCATTAATTGAGTACAATGTTCCATTCTGTATGTAGCTCACCAGAAACATACAGCAACTTGAGAGACCACAGAGATTTCTAATCAAGAGAATCCAGAGCCTCCAAAACATGACCTACATGGAAAGACTGAAAGCTGTGTCACTGTACTCTGTATCATATAGGCTGCTGAGAGGCAATCTGTGCCTGGCCTACAAAGCAGTCTCAGACTCTGCCCTAATGGGAATGCTGCACATCCGCAAATCAAATTGGACAAGAATAACTCACTCCAGAGATCTCAGCCTAGGTTGTGACATTAAGAGAACATGCTGGAGCGACTGGCGCTCCTCTGGAGTATGCACTGATTCCATGTAAAGTAGAGCTGCTCAATGACTCTTTCAAGTGCAACCTTGACAAATGGATGGGTGACCGAACATTCAGTCCGGGGGTGGCACCTATGTCCCTCATGGACAGGAGCAGTTGGTACTGATCACAGAATCGTTCTGCTAACAATGACCATCTAACTATGGTCAATAAGGGTACTCAGGTTATTACATGGTTAAGATTGTAAAGGACTTCATGCCATTAGCCTAGTAATCGCCTATGAACCTATGAACAAAAGCCTTCTTTTAGAATTAAAGAGCTGTCGGTTGTGGGAAAAACTTAGGGGAGTACCTTTCCCTGAGAGTAAATTGTTTAAGAATCCATCCTACTAATATGGATATGTTGGGCATAAGAAGCATTTAAGGAAAATCCAGTGATAAAAATCACCCATCTCATTTAGAATGTAACACCTGGCATGTGCAATATAAAATAGCAAGCTAAATGCCTAATATATTTCACTCTACAAAGACAAAATAAATTGTTGAGTTAGAAAATATAAATCAATATTTTGCAGCTTACATTGCTTCCCTTCTGGCTGTCGCATTAACTAAACTTTTTTCTTTTATTATGTTTAATAGGTGTATAATGGGTTTTATTTCACAGCTGGAAGTTGATAGTGTCACTGCAACATATGTAGACATGTCCATGCCAGCTTATGTTGATAACATTGTATTGATAGCTAGAATAAAACCTTATTTCAAAATCATAAGTAAGAAATTAAATTAATATCAGATGGTAATAGATTGCAAGTTGTTCTCCTAATACTTACAGAAATGTTACAGTCATAGCACAAATGCTGCTGAAACACATTTCTGTCACAGAATTACATTTTCTTTCAGTCATAAATGGATTACTCATTTAAATCCTATAAAAATAATGCTAAACTGCGTATATGTTAGGCTTAAAATGATAATTTGAAGGAAATTAATTTAAAACAGCTACTGAAACAACTAATCATACATTAACACTGTAAATGTTTGAAATCCTCAGAAATATTAGAATTTCCAAGCACTGATGTTTTGGTCAGAGGCTGGTGAAATAAAAGCAAATGGTACATATTATTTTCTCACAGTGTTAGTAAGTAAATGATGTAGTTTAAAACATGACAGTCTAATGTGACACTTGCAGAAGTTTTCCTTCAACGCGTCTTCATCGTTTTTTATTGTATTACACATTGACATGTTTGTAAGCTATGGAATTTAATATGACAACAGAACAACGAAATCTATCAGAAGTAATCCATTTCCTAGTTACTGCCTTTCCTATAATATATCAGTACAGTATGTTCAATGATCTTCATCTTGTACACCATAACATTATCCAATTCATCTCATCTTAGCATTTATTTGTGTTTAAATCCTAAGTACTTCATGAACACATTAAATGAAAGAGAATCAGAAGCACAGATTTCTAGTGTGAACAATAAAACAAAACTGATTTAATGTCAGAACTGTCTGAGAAAATAGGAATGACAAATCAAACTGACCCATCAAAGCCATTGTGAACCAGTTAAGTATAAAACCATATTAAATCCACAATAGAAGTTTTTAAATTAGATATGGAGCAGGGCAATATAAACTGTGCCTGTCAGCAGCATATGAAACAATAAATTAGCAAGACATACCCTTAGAGGAGCCAGTACACAACAGAATGAAACAAATCAACTGATTCAGTTGAGGTTAAGCAACCAGACTGACAAAATCAAGCCCTACAGGAAACCACAGTAGGGCTCTGCTGAAAGCAGCGCCTCTCATAATCCACTGATATTACATGCTTTGTCATTCCTCCATTTCCTAACAGAAGACCAAGCCATAACAGGTCTGTAGCGAGCTTTGACATTGTCTTGATAGTGAGGGAAACCCCACACTTTTGTGTGACTATGGATTTTTAATACTTGAATATCTGGCTTAACTAGGAGTGACAGAGAGTGTGCAAAGGCATGTTCTGACTATGTTAACTCTTCTCCATTATTACTGGTTGTGGTAGGTGTCACGCAATGAATTAAAATCAGTACAGATTCAAGTCATATGTACTTCTGTTTGCCAATGACAATAACAAGCAAAACAGTGCCGACAAAATGTTACTGTATAGTCTAAGGGAGAGGTGCTTCAAAAATACCAAAGTAAAACTGCTAAAAATATCAAGCAGCAGCAGCAATGCAACACGCACTACTGTTAGTTTTGGAGATTACAGAGAAAGGCTGAGTTAGATTATCAAGCCAACTGAAGAAGAAGGAGAATGCAGCCCATCAAGTCACTGACTCAACATGAAGCCAGTCCACTCAAGTTAGGCAACAACTACAGGTGCACAGGTTCATCCTCAGCAGACAGAGATCCATTACTATAATAACCCAAAGGTTCATCCTCAGCAGACAGCCATCCATTGCCATAATAACCCAAAGGTTCACTCTCAGCAGACAGCCATCCATTACCATAATAGCCCAAAGTTTCTTCCTCAGCAGACAGGCATCCATTACCATAATAACCCAAAGGTTCATCCTCAGCAGACGGCCATCCATTACCATAATAATCCAAAGGTTCACCCTCAGCAAACAGCCATCCATTACCATAATAACCCAAAGGTTCATCCTCAGCAGACAGCCATCCATTACCATAATAACCCAAAGGTTCTCCCTCAGCAGACAGCCATCCATTACCATAATAACCCAAAGGTTCATCCTCCACAGACAGCCATCCATTACCATAATAATCCAAAGGTTCACCTGCAGCAGACAGCCACCCATTACCATAATAACCCAAAGGATCACCCTCAGCAGACAGCCATCCATTAATATAATAACCCAAAGCTTCATCATTAGCAGACAGCCATCCATTACCATAATAGCCCAAAGGTTCATCCTCAGCACAGCCATCTATTAAATTAATAACCGAAAGCTTCAACCTCAGCAGACAGACATTCATTGCAAAGGTTCACCCTCAGCAGACAGCCATCCATTACAAAATAACCCAAAGGTTCATCCTCAGCAGACAGCCATCCATTATCATAATAACCTAAAAGTTCATCCTCAGCAGACAGCCATCCATTACCATAATAATCCAAAGGTTCACCCTCACCAAATAGACATCCAGTACCATAATAACCCAAAGCTTCATCATCAGCAGACAACCATCCATTACCTTAATAACCTAAAGTTTCACCCTCAACAAACAGACATCCATTACCATAATAACCCAAAGGTTCATCCTCAGCAGACAGCCATCCATTACCATAATAACCCAAAGGTTCACTCTCAGCAGACAGCCATCCATTACCATAATAACCCAAAGTTTCACCCTCAGTAGACAGCCATCCATTACCATAATAACCCACATGTTCTTCCTCAGCAGACAGCCATCCATTACCATAATAACCCAAAGGTTCTTCCTCAGCAGACAGCCATCCATTACCATAATAATCCAAAGGTTCATCCTCAGCAGACAACCATCCATTACCATAATAACCCAAAGGTTCATCCTCAGCAGACAACCATCCATTACTACAATAACCCAAAGGTTCTTCCTCAGCAGACAGCCATCCATTACCATAATAACCCAAAGGTTCATCCTCAGCAGACAGCCATCCATTACCATAATAATCTTCCCTGTGTTTTGCAAAAAAATAGTGTTGTTTTGTTTCACCTCTGCACTGGCTTTCTACCAGTATTTAAGGTGATGAGAGTTTGTCATACTGCTGAAAATGCATGTTTTATAACTCTGAAAGCAGCACTCATTTATGTAAACAGGTAAGGAGTTCTTAAAGACATTTATACATCTAATTCAATTTTGTGTAAAAGTTGCAATATCACGTCTCAAATCATTACTTTTTTTGTTTTCTGTTAGGGAAAATTTATATATTTGTTTCTATCAGTGCTGGTGTCTCTGAAGTATTTACTTTTGAAGATACCTTTTGACTAATTTTTCTTACACAACAGCTCTGAAGCTGAGTTATGTTTTATATAACCACGACACGGTGACACTCGTTATTGTTCAAGATTAGTTAACACAAAGCATTCCAATTTCATCTAATAGCTGTTTTATAATTTTGTCAAAGATAAGAATAGCATTGAGGAACTTTAACCCTTTGAAAAGTTTTGATCTGCCAGGGTACTTAGTACTGAAGTTGTTTGATACTGGAGAGAATTGACTGTAACAAGATATGAAATAGAATTATATCTTGAAAGGCTAACTTGTGTTTAAGTAGACACCTTTGTAAATAGTTTTATTTTATTTTAATTCATTCTATGAAGTTTTCTACTTTGTGTGGTTAATTTGTTCAAAATGTATATTTCTTTATTTTTCGTCATAAATTATTACATTCTTTAAAAAAAAAACAGTAAGAATACTTTAGAAAACCAAACATACTGAAGTTGTTCAACAGCCCTCATTCAAGAACTGCATATGCAAACTTTTGCTTGTTCCATGTGAAAACACATACATTGAATACATTTTAATTATTTTCCCATATGTCAGGATTAATATTTGTAGTTATTCTTTGCAGTTATATGACCAAGCCCGTATGGTATTAGCTGACAGTAGATGTATAAATGTTGGTAACCACATCATTTGCTGTGGAAGTGTCACTCCAGTGTTAACTTTTCTCTTCCAGTGTGACTGTTCCTGAAATCTGTACAGATTCTGAAGGAGGTCTTAAAGAATGTTCACTACAGTATCGATCATTTTAATTATGAATTGCATATTTCTAAATATTGCCTATTTTTATGAGCAGGATCTATAATTATAAAATGTTAGCATGTACAACAATGACTCATGTATGCTTGATATTGAACAATATTTATTAAATTATAGAATACTTTGATTATTTTCCACAAAGTGGTGAATACTGTCTGTTTTTGCACAGCAACTGTGGTTAATAAAATCTTAACAAGCACATAGAAAACACACATATGGTTGATACTGAACATAGCATAAAAGGACATACATGCACTCAGGTCTCTTAGCAGCAAGTACCGGTATGGCTCTGTCATAGCTCATGTTTGTATGAATGACCCAAGATGTACCTCACTGGACTACATGAAGAAAAACATGGTTGAGCTCTTTGAGTACTTGTCCCAGCCAGGTATGTCCCTAGCCTTGAGCAACATTCTACCCTCAACTATAATGATGCCACAATATAAACAAACAATGACTGATTTCAATAACTGACTCAGGTTTTGGTGTCATTCGAAGGGAATCCAGTTCTTGTCAGCCTGGCGAGCCATGTTCATCAAACCTCGCATCTTTGCCAGAGACTGTTTGCACCTGGCACCTCAAGGCTTTCAACTACTGACAAAGCCTCTTGCCTCCCCCATAGTGCCTATTTTAGGCAAGGTCTCAAAAACAACATTACCTACGTGAAATTAACCAGTCAGAACAAAATAAGTGTTATTTCTACTAAATACTACGATCTTAAACCAAAAACTGCATGCCCTAGAACCGCTTCTACCACTAGAAGATGTAAATATCGGTGCAGTCACAGAAACCTAGTTCAATGCCTCAGACAGTACCCTGGCCTTGCAAGGCTACAATGTCTTCCACACCTTTAGACTGAAAAATGAACATGTGAAAACCAAAGGCAGCGGTGTTTCAATCAATATTAGAGATAAATTCACCTCCCGTCTAGTTAGACTGGACAGCTCCACGGAGTTACTCCAAGTCCAAGTTACAGTAGGTCTTAGCCAATTATACATCCTCCTCCATGGCTCATGACACCCACGAAGCCTACTTAACAAAACTGGAGATAATTCAAATTTTACCAAACACACTGGTCATGGGGGATTTCAATTATCCCACCATCAACTGAGTACCCTACATTAGCCCTAACACACTAGCGCAAAAGTTCCTTGACTTTATTAATTCAAATACATTCTGGATGTTGTCCTCACCAACATGTCAAACAGATGCACTGCCACAACTGTCAGACCCTCATTAGTTAAAACTGACCACAATTCAGTCACCTTTGAGCCAACATTAACACCAGAACTCACAAAGGGTGAAATCAGACTAAAACACTTCACCAAGGCGAACTATACCCTCCTAGGTGAAGGTATAAATGCATTCCGAGCCTCAACCCAAGCTGAAGTGGTAACTACACTGAAGCTTACACTAAAGCCCTGTACAGTCACTTGCATAAGTGCATAAACTTGGCCATAGCAGAAAGAATCAAAGCCACAGTCCAAAGTTAAAACAAGCTGCCATGGTGGACATCCAGCAACAAACTTTCCATAAATGCAAAAAGCTGCTGTCCAGGAATAAAAAGGCAATGCCCCAACAATGGAAAAGCATCCTCCTCAGCCTCAACAGACAAATAAGACAACTTGCCAAATCCTTCAAGGGCTCCTTTGAGAGAAACTTAGCAAGTACAGCCAAGGAGAACCATAAGGCATTTTACAGCGACATACGTAACCTAAAGGGGTAGGACCCAAGCATGTGCAGAACTAGTGAGCAATGGTATCACACACACTAATCCCACAGAGACAGCTAACCTGCTAGCGGATAGGTTTGGTGAAAATTTCACGCCCTTATCCCTCCTAATTTACAACAAATCTTCCCCATCGGGCACCATAAATTCTTATTGGGGATAGAGCCACAACCCTCTTGGACATGGACAGTCATCACTGAATACAGCAATCTTTGGTATTGACTAGCATTTCTATGGTATTACATTGAGATGAAATGGCTAGGCTTAAAATGAGCTCCAGGTGAGAACCTAGTAATCTCCTATGAGCCTATGAACTCCCTGCTGAGCCCACTTTGTATATTATTTGGTAGTGGCAGAAAGACTGATAAGAGATGATGAGTCTGCTACAAAACATTGACACATGAACTGTTGAATTCCAGTTTATGGAAATAAACTCACCCAAATGGTAGTTCACAACAACTACAGAGTATGTAAAGTGTTTTTATCAGGGGAAAGACCCTCCCATCCATTTCCATAAGAGGGGAACATTATCTCCCATTACTCTTTGTTTAAATATACCAACTATGAGATTATATAAGCTCAGAGTAGACAGCAAACCCATGTTCCCTCTTACAAAATACTTTGCTTTAGTGTAAAAGCCTGGTTTTAGTGATCTGCCATTTTGATGGACAAGTAATCAGCATTTTATCATTCAGTTTATCATCATGCATCCCACATGACTCTGACCACGGATGACTGGTGAGTCAGTGACTGTTTTGACTAAAGTTCAAGCCATGCACCATGAACAAAGCTGGTAAGAGAAGCAAATGGTGCACTGTGATAATGAGAATGTCTTTGTAGTACTTCTGTTAGTGGAAGACTATGGAGGTGATAATCATTTAATTTTTGTTCACCATCAGTTTACCTCACTTATAAATGACACTGTTCCTGCTGTTGCTGCTGGTGTACAATAGTGGGGATATAGGTAAATCCTGGGATGAATGCCGATAGTGATGGAGGTGGTAATAGGATTTGTCCACTGACAGTTTATCTCATAAATGACACTACTTCTGTTCTAGGTGTGGTGTACAACGGTGGCAATCTGTTAGTAGTGTTGTCAGAGGAATATGGGCAAATGCTGGACTGGATGTGGACGGGTACAATTAAATAAAGTGGTTTGAATCTGTACATGAAATGTTCTGCTGGGGAATGAAATTTCTGTTGCTGTCTTGTTGTACCAT
This sequence comes from Protopterus annectens, assembly GCF_019279795.1. NCBI lineage: Eukaryota > Metazoa > Chordata > Ceratodontiformes > Protopteridae > Protopterus > Protopterus annectens. The sequence goes on from NC_056737.1 coordinate 1,199,710,071, forward strand.
TGTTTGCCTTTTGTGATTTGCTGAAACCTATTTTCTGCTGTTCAACATTATTGGTTTAAGTATGTGAATAAGAAAGGAGTGGGCTTTTTTTCCAAAATTCTCAAGTTAGTCGCTTAGAGTGCAAACAATTGTAATACAGTCTTTTGATGACATAGTTTGAATATGTAAGTTGTCTCACACTACATAATCATTATCCTTTTACAAATATAAGAAGCTTTTTTCAGAATTATCAGTAAGTCACTTAGTAAAAGTGGAAAGGATTGTCCTTTTTTCCAATAAACAGTGTGATTAATTGTCTGGTATTACACATTCATAATAATTATTGTCTGGAGGTATGGGAGTTTTGATTCTGTGAATGAGTAGGTAAAGCATTTTGGTGATAAAATAATGGACTGATGGTAAGAGAGTGGAACACTGCAAGATGATTTAAAGTACTTAATTTTCAACGTATGTGTGGTAGATGCATGACTTTATTTCACAACAGGTATACTAATGGCAAAAACTAAGTACACAAGAAGATTTGGAACAGGCATGGTGCAACAATGATAGTAAATTACAGCAATTAGTTAAATTAATCATACCGTGCAGTGCTGGTGACTGCTGTAAAAATTGTCACAAGAAAATGTCAGTCCCATAAAGTTTTATTTTTACACTGATAGTTAGCTGATATCATCCTGTGAATGCTATAAAGCTGTTAGCCATTGCAGAAAGAAGACTGAGCCCCACGTACAGAGCCTCTAGTCTAATTTCTCTGCATTCCATTAAAATCAGCTACATACTAAACAATAAAATCATATAAAGATATCATGATGTGGCAGTGAATGGGCTCTTAATAGTAAAAACATTAAGCATTACTGCACTGGTAATATGCTTTCCAAGTACAACAATTGTTATACAGTTTTAAATCTCCATAATCATAAACTATATGGGCAGACTTTACTTATTTCATACTTCTTGCTTTCAGTTTGGTTCTGTTTTAACATCTAAAATTCAAAGCAGAGTTTATTATCTTTTATAGGCTGTTGCCAGAGGAAGCAGGAAATACTGCAGAATCATAACATTGGCCAGTTTTGCAGATATTCTGTCAATATTCCCCTTCTCTCTGTTTGCTACTCATTTATTTTATTTATAGGTTCATAGGTTCATACTAGGCTATCTGCCCTAGGGCATTTACAAGCCTAGCCGGGGTGTGTTTGGCTTTCGCCACCCATTTTAAAATGAATTTTTTTTATTTATTATTTATTTATTTTATTTTACATTTGTTGACCTGGATAGTCTGACTGGATATATGTCCACTTTCAGCAGAGGCCCGGGGAGTAAAGCTCCAAGGTAGAACATACAGTAAAAATCACAAAATGATTACAGGTTACACACAGTTTACAGGCTCCAGCTGAGCATACATTTTTAAAACAGTGCTGACAAACTGACTAGACAATGTAACATGATTACAGACTATAGAGGAGGATCTAGTCAGGTTTTGAACAAGGACATAGCCAGTGAGTTTTAAAGTCTAGCTTGAGGCTTTTGTGAACTGAGTAAGAGAGGGTTCAAGAGTAAGATCAGCAGGAAGAGAATTCCAAGTTTTGTCAACAGAGTTAGCAAACAGAGAGTTCCCAGCAGAGTTGTTGATTTCGGATGTTTGAACCAGTAGTTTATTAGAAGAGTGAAGTGACCTCAGGTTGCTATAAGAGTTGATGATATTTTTGGAAGTGACCTCAGGTTGCTACAGGGGTTGATGATATTTTTAAGTGCAGGCGTATTATCAGGGTGGTTGAGATATTTATGGGCAATTATAAGCTGGTTGTATTGAAGTAGGCTAGGCCATTCTAGCCACCCCAGAAGATATAGGTTGTGACAGTGTTGGGTCCTATAGGTCATGCTTGTTCCAAATCTAGCAATATGGTTATAACAACTGGAGAGTTTGCTAAGAGCAGATTTTTTCAAATTAGTGAGTAGAGGAGGCATAGAGAAGAGTGGAGAGTAGATGGGAACAAGCAATAGCAGTCCTAGCAAATGGAGTAAGGAAAGGTTTGATCTTATAGAGGGAGCCAAGTTTTTTGTTAATGGTTTTGATATTTTGATTGACATGGATATCAAATTTGAGGGTGTTGTCTACTGTGACGCCCAAGAGTTTGGTTTGTGCATCTGGGGAGATAATGGTACCATTATTAGATTTTATGGTAAGGAGTACTGAGGTGGGGGGTAATGGTACCATTATTAGATTTTATGGTAAAGAGTACTGAGGTGGGGGGTAATGGTACCATTATTAGATTTTATGGTAAGGAGTACTGAGGTGGGGGGTAATGGTACCATTATTAGATTTTATGGTAAGGAGTACTGAGGTGGGGGGTAATGGTACCATTATTAGATTTTATGGTAAAGAGGAGTGAGGTGGGGGGTAATGGTACCATTATTAGATTTTATGGTAAAGAGGAGTGAGGTGGGGGCTAATGGTACCATTATTAGATTTTATGGTAAAGAGTAGTGAGGTGGGGGGTAATGGTACCATTATTAGATTTTATGGTAAAGAGTAGTGAGGTGGGGGGTAATGGTACCATTATTAGATTTTATGGTAAAGAGGAGTGAGGTGGGGGTAATGGTACCATTATTAGATTTTATGGTAAAGAGGAGTGAGGTGGGGGGTAATGGTACCATTATTAGATTTTATGGTAAAGAGGAGTGAGGTGGGGGGTAATGGTACCATTATTAGATTTTATGGTAAAGAGGAGTGAGGTGGGGGGTAATGGTACCATTATTAGATTTTATGGTAAAGAGGAGTGAGGTGGGGGTAATGGTACCATTATTAGATTTTATGGTAAAGAGGAGTGAGGTGGGGGGTAATGGTACCATTATTAGATTTTATGGTAAAGAGGAGTGAGGTGGGGGGTAATGGTACCATTATTAGATTTTATGGTAAACAGTAGTGAGGAAGACTTACATGTGGAGGAGAAAAGAAGCAACTTTGTTTTGTTAGGGTTTAATAGCAGCTGACGGTTAGAGAGACAGTTTTCAACTATATTGAAAGTATTCTGGATTAATGTCATTAGTTCTGTCGGGGAGGTGGCTGAACAAATCAATGTGTAGTCATCCACATATTGTATACAGGTAGCATTTGGGATGACAGTGGGAAGGTCATTAATAAAGATAGAGAAAAGAAGGGGTCCTAGTATGGAGCCCTGAGAGACTCCTAGGGTGAGGGGTAGATGGGTTGATAGTTTGTCCTGCCATAGGACGACTTGTTGTCTACCACACAAGTAAGACTGAAACCACTGAAGCGCACAGCTATTTAGTGAGAATGCCTTAAGGGTGTGCTTGAGTATTTGGTGGTTGACCATATCGAAGGCCTTGGAGAGATCTAAAAAGAGGGCTGAGGAATGCTTGCTATTATTTCAGTTATGCTTTATGGTGTTAAAGAAGGATAGGAGGGCTGAAGTGGTATTGTGGTGTGGCCTAAAACTGTGCTGAGAGTTAGCCAACAGCAATAACATTTACATGTTATGTGGATGTGTCTCTGCTTGCTACTTGTTTACATGTCATGTGGATGTGTCTCTGTTTCACATGTTACGTGGATGTGTCTCTGTTTGCCACTCTTGTACACATTACATGGATGTGTATCTGCTTGCTACTCATTTATATGTTATGTGGATGTGTCTCTGTTTGCTACTCTTGTACACGTTACGTGGATGTGTTTAAGTAGATTGTAATGATTCTGTCCTGATCTCACACACTTTGTAAGCATACAGGGATTCCTTCTTTATATTTATCTTTTCCCCTTGAAAGCTGCTATAATTATACTTAAACTTCCTGTTTTTCCTTGGGTTATGTACATATAGAAGATTAAGAATGCCTGAAGACAATTTAGCTAAGGAATGACTTATGCTTAATCCTCCCTGCTGAATCCTTTGGTCATTAATTGCAACCTCTCAAGCAGGTGTAGCCTGACCAAGGATGCTATGATGTCTGAGTTCATTATATTCAGCTGGGGGGGGGGGTGCAGTCTTTCCTTGCAAGATGGATTTGGTAGTTTTCCCCTATTAATCTGCCCTTCAGTGACTCACGTTTGTGTCAATCTACAAGTGTTGACATTGTCTTGTAATGAATTCACTTCAGTAATTTGTAGGAGTCTGAGGAGGTTTGCACCTCTTATACTTTTATGAATTTAGAAGTGACCCTGAGTCTTTCTAAATTCAGTACGCCTCCCCAGCACATCATTTTTTTTATTACAAGTGGTTGGCAGTACCTTTTAAATGAAAGCTTCAGTGTACACTTTCTCATAATTCATGTGCCTCAGGATATTATGTTACAAGCAAAAAATATTTTTTGCTGTGGCTTGTCCTCCTCCACCCCCACCCCCTTATGGAGAGCTTTGCCCTGCCACCCTTATTTGTTTTATTATTCTGTCTTCAAAGTTGCTTACACCCTAGTGAAGTAATGATAACTGACAAGTTGTATAAAACCTATCTTGCTGTTTCTCCAGCAGGATGTGAGATTGGAGCACTCACTAAAGACTGACATACAAGTACAGTCCTGGTCATAGGAGATGGAAGCAATTTTACATTGATTTGTACTCTCACTGGTCATTGTTTAAGGTGCTGTTTGCTTTTTGTGGGTGGTGTGAAGCATTACATGGAGATATGCATCAGATAATAATATTGGCAGTCATTGTTCAGCATCTGCACCTAGGAACAGAATGTTCATGTTCAGTTGTTGCCCAAAGTTGTTAGACTTCAAAGATCTCCTGAAGTCATTAGCAAAATACTAACTTTGACTTGTATCTATGATTTTTATTTCCATCTTCAGAAGAATAGTTTTATTGTTTTTATTTTCAAATTCTGAGGAGTAGCTTTCTTGTTTTAGCAAACATTAGTTAGTACATTTCTTGGATAGGTTATTGACCTGTTAAACCATGGTCTGGAATTAAGAAGCTTGATCAAAGTTTTGATTGAAGGTTCCTGGCTGCTGCAAAGTATTTTTACTAAACTAGCCTGAGCCATATGTCAATGCTTGATCACTTGCTGAAAAGTTAGGTAGGGGAGCTTAAACTTACTAGGACCTACATGTGCATTGGGTTTTATTTATGACCCAGAAGTTGCTTCATCTCTGTGAATTACAGCCCTTTGGAATAATATGGACTGCTACTTTAGAGCTGATTTTAACTATTTATAAGCATTGACATCATGCTAGCTACACTGTATAATAAGGTGTGGACAGTTAATTACATTTGGCCTGGCTGCTGATTTACCCTTTTCAAGTAGTTTAGTGTCAAAAGGCTCTGAAACTGCAACTTTGCCACCTGTGACTGCATCCTAAGTATAGCTTATTCTTACCTCTCATTCTGCAGACATTGCAAATCTAAAGACAAACTTTACAAAACAAGGAAATCTGGCTGAAAAATCTGGACAGATAATTAGCATACCATTTGTTTATCTGATGTGTGGAGCATTGGGGGTAAATGTCAAGGCCAAGTAACCTGGGGCATTTCAGACTGCAAACTTACTGAAGATCTGCAACTTTATTGCTGTTGTTGATAAGTATGGGCATCTTTATACCAGATAATATCTTATGATCTATCCCCTTTCATCTATGCTCTTAAATGCCTCCAATACCTTTGGACTAAGAAGCCAGGATGATGAAGAACATACACTTTTTTGCCCTCCCTTTACTTTACTTTACAGCCCTTTGATGAAACGTTTATATCTGAACTGTAATCAACCTCCCAGTGACAATCAATCAATCAATAAATTAAATTAAATATCTGACCATTTTGACCCTAAGTATCTCGTGCACAATATCTTCTTTCTTCAGATATTTTTATTAAGATTTTAAATACATATAATATCTGAATTCATAAATAGAATCTAACATATAAAATTATCAACAACATAAGAAAAAGAACAAAAAAAGATGAAAAGAAAAAGAAAAAAAAATATTTACAAGGGTGTCTAAATGAACAAATATATAACAATGTCCCAAAAAGGAGTAGGTTTTCTCAGTGTCTGCTTCACAGAGCACGGTTAGCTGTTTTGCTGTATATTCCTTACGTTCTCTGTGTAAGCAGACTATATCCTTAAATTCATTATTGATAGAGATGATGACTTGTAATTGTGTGTTGTTGAATGGAAGAAGGCCAGTCGTTTCTTATTTACATCTCCCCCTTTTCATCTACTTTAACGAGTAAACACAGGTCTTTTATTTCACTTTTCCTCCCAACCCCTACATTTTCCTACTAGACCATAAGGCTAACCATCTGGGCCTATTTTCTGCTTTTCCCATAAACGTAAGTCGTGCAAAGTGTAATACTGCTTATTTGTTTTTTTCACAGCACTGTTACTACACAGTTCTCAACGGCTTTTTAAATTGTGCCTTCAGCCCTGTAACACAAACAATTATAAATGTAAAATGCAAGGCTGTATTTATTTATTTATTTATTGCATTTGTTGAAGTACTGCGGTGGTGGTGCTGCGGTAGCATTGTCGCCGCACAGTTAGACGTTGCACGTTCGATTCTCAATTAGAGCGTCTTCTGTGTGTCAACATGCGTGAATGGGCATTCCTTCGTTGAAGGTTGCGTGTTAGGCCTGGCAAGCCAGCACGTAAAATTCGACTGCCAATCAGCGACCCCGAAAGACAGTGTGTATTTATTGCATTTGTTGACTGGGAATGTCCACTGGGCCTAGGAAGATCCCATTTTCAGTGGAGGCCTGGTGAGAAAAGCTCCACATTATTACGTAAAAAAGTAAAAAACAATGTTGATACATACAAAAATAAAAAAAAACAAAGTTGAAACATAGGACAATTTTGGCAATAGTGTTATTTCATTAATTACATACAAAGATCCATAACTACCTACAAGAGTAAAATATGTTAATACATAGGATAAAGTATTATGGGCAGTACACAAAAAGAAAAGTAGTAGCGGAAATGGCAGTAATGTATTACATTCAGCTATAAATCAGAAAGTAGTGATGCCATGTGATTGAGTTAACACGAGTATATAAACACACACACACACATATATATATATATATATATATATATATATATATATATAATATTTGTAAAGTTCTAAGCTGAAGAGAGTTGACTTCAGGGTAGAAAGCAGGTGTATCCTCTTCTGTATGTTTTTCTTACCTTTTGCATCGAATATTTTATTTACTTTTCTTTCGCCACATCATTAATGCCTCTAATAAGCACAAAACTTATTCTTCCCTCTCATCACATATGTATTTTTCTTTTTCTCTCCCTTCTAACAAGATACACATTAACAATAAGGGTAAATTTGGGAAACTTCAAAATATTCCTTACCTGCTTCGACTTCTGAAGATGCATTAACATGTTCCTATTTTAAATACACACCAAGCACTCTCCAGTATACTGTATTCACAGGAACATTATATTGGAAGAGGCATATTCAACATTTCATACTGTTATGTTTTCGTCTGCCATTGGCCTGGGTATTCACTAGAAAAGGGTCATTGTACTAAGTTCACCAACCTCATTACCAAATGCATAAACAAAGCATAAGCAATATACAAATATCACTTGTAACATCAAAATAAAGTGTACACTGTGTACGCCTCTCAGTTAGAACAGAAGTCAAGAGGAACGCCGACAAACCATGGCTGATTTACAATAGCTTCTCAGACCATGACATAATTAATACTTTACCCAATGTTTTTTCTTTACAGCATTTTCACTTTCTGAAACTTTGACTAAGACTTTTACTACTGCATCATTAAAACTAATACAATCCACACTGCTTGAGAGTTATACCACCCCAGTAAAAAAATATAAATTAAAAATAAAAACACTGCATCTCTGGTAAGCAAATGCAGCCAGTATCCAGGATCCATATGTCGGATCTCTATACAAATGTTAGAAACTAGGGAAATAAATGCTATATTCAGTTAGAAGAAAAGAAAATTCCAAGAAATCCTGAAAACCAAACAGGTTTGGTAATGAAGTAATGAATAGTTGAAGAAGAAATAATGTATCCAGGAGATTGAAAATGAAAGTGGTGACATATCTGTAGAAACTAGGTGCCTGAACATGTTTACTAAGATAATAAAAGCACCAAAGTGCAACATACAAAACACAGTATTACTAAAGTATAAGTATTACAGGTAAGACCCTCCAGTGTTTGTCCTTTCTCACCAGTCACCATACTTGTATTACCTAGCCACTCAGTCAGACATTCCACTTCCAACCCAGTTTCAAGTCCCATGGCACTGCTGTACTAGTCTTCAGCTCATGTCCGTCTTGCTCTAATCACCATCATGACATGCTTGTGTTGGAGGAAAAAATAGATTAAACACTTGTTTCCTCTCCACTCATAATGCTGCCTTTCTGGTTAGCTAGATTCCACATCCAAGCCAGCTTCCTGTTTCATTCTTGTTTTTGGATAGTTCCAAGTCTGTATGCTCACAACCACTTATCAGATGCTCTCGTCCGCGGCTCTAGTGATGTCACTATGTTCAACATTAGGGCCACTGGATTAGGCTGATAACATGATGGTTGATGAGGGGATTCAAGTAATGATAAGTTGTCATTTAAAGGGACCATTTGGAATTTCATAGCATCTTATTATTTTCAGTAAACATTCATTATTTTCTAGGAAATATTGGCCAATTAGGAGGCATGAGATGGTTGGAATTATTAGACTCCAGATTTCTAAATATAATGGCTGACTGCATATTGGTGAAATATTTAATATCTAAATTATGTCTTTTATTTTTTTCTGTACTTATGTTTGGTGGTTGATTCAGACTAACACTTGTGCATATAAGGTTCCTTTATGAATACAGTATAGCTGTTTCTGACTGGAGTTTCAGTTGCAGTACTTTTTGCTACCTTATTTAATTGGGACTGTTTTATACACAGACCTTCTGCATACAGCCCTCACAAGTTTAATCTGTGGAATGTTTCCTCTGCTGTGGTATTTCCTTTAGCTCTGACAGGTTATTTAAATGACCACTATATTGTCATATGGGTAAGGGGTGGAAGATTTTTTTTTGCAGCTGTTGCTTATTTAGTATGAACTAGTTTATGTGATTTACACTGTTACATTGCTGCTTTCTGCCACTGATTTTCTTATTTGGTATCTTCCTAATATAGCCATTTTGCAATGAATGTCATTTAAAAGGAGAGTACTGGCATTCTACTGAATTTTTTGGTTACTACATTTGTACAACTGCAGATTTAGCCTGTTAGGCAGTTTTCTTTAACACCAACTCTGGTAGCATCATTTTTATTCCATGTTTATTCTACATCTACAGTATTTGATGGTGTTTCCTATGACAGGAACCTTCTAACTGCCTGACATTTGGCTGACTCCTGGCTTTTGGCTCTCTGGATTTTATTTAAGTAAAGTAGATAGGGACTGCATGGAGCTCTGAAGCAGTTATTTTTTTCTGTGCCAGGTCATACTGAAATTAATTGAACTACCTGATTTTAAAATTTTAATTGCATACGTAATGAGCATTGAACTTAAATCATATGACTACCTTATGTTTTTTTTCCTTCTCACTGTTAATATCTATCAGATTTTAAGTCTTCAGTTTGCTGTGCTACTTGTATATAAGACTAAATATCGTAATTGCACTCTTATTGTATACAATGTCACTACCTGCTACTACTGTAAGAATTGTCTTCTAGAAGCACTGCTATACAAGATTATTGGTCTTGTCTCCCACTTGACCAATTTATTCTGCTCTAGTCTTTTTACCGTTATGAATGTCTGTTATTATTTTTTTCTTTATTGTATTATACAGTTTTCTTTCTAACATAAAAACTGCAAGGAACCACCACGATGCGAACCAAAAGTTTTATTTAGGAAGAACAAGCGCTTTCACGCACCATCCCGGTGCGCTTCATCAGGTTATAATCAGTAGTGAAATCTCCCATCCTTATATATAAAATCTTTCATCAATTAAACAATCAATCCCATCAATTAAAACAATTTAATAAAGGATTTAAAGGGAAAATGCATCCCATGTCTATAACATTTTAAAACGATCATGTATTTCATGAAAGAATTCCTTTTTTAAAAATACATTTAAGTCCATAACAAAAACACAGTAAATAAAAAATATAATCAAATATACATATTAACTATAAATAGAACTATTAAAAAATTATGGTGTTCATTATACAAACCCACTAAATATTTATATGAAGCCTTTACTACAAGAGCACGTACTTAGTAAGACCACACAATTATATATATATGCATAAAGAATATATATAAATACTGCAATGGTATAATAATATAAATAATGTTGCAGATTTAATGTATATATTAAATATGAATCCATCATGTCTAAATTCTGATTATGTTAATAATTTCATATATATAGCAATAATGAGATAAACAATTTAATATATTAAATATACTAGAGAAACACACTATGTGTGTGAACCTATATGCTGCTTATTCAAGTGTAAGCAAAACATAATAGAACATGATGAAACTATAACTAATATCCAAAACTTAGTAACAGCTAATGAAATTTATTTGTATTTCATACAAAGCCATTATGTATGTAATAGTTCAATTTCAAGACCAATCCCAGATATTAAAAAGCAAAAAGAGGGGGAAGGGGAGGGAAATGGAGAAAGGGGGGGGGAGAAGAAAGGAAAAATATCAGGTGAAAAAGGAGGAAAGGAGGGAAGACAGGGAGGGGGAGGGAAGGAGGAAGGGAGGGGGGGAGAGGAGAGAATGTGAGGAAAGGAAGAAAGGGAAAGAAGGAAAAGTAAGAAAAAACCTGGTTTGGTCACAAATTTCCCAATAGAGCCGGTCTAATACTGAGTGTTGAATTCAGACCAGGTTCTATATGGGCTCTGAAATTTAATATCCATCTTAGTTCATTCAATTCAAGGGTACCTAAGACGTCACCCTCTCTCCTGTTCTGGTGTATTATTTGTATCACCCTATATTTAAATATGTGTTGGGGAAACTGCTGGCAATGTTTAGCCAACACATTGATGGTATTCCCCTTCCTGATGTCATATACGTGATTGTATACACGATCTTTAAACCTACGTGAAGTCATACCTACATAGTATGCTTCGCATGTATCACATGTAGCTAGGTATATGACATTACGTGTATCACAAGTGGCATACAATTTTGGCTCAAAAGCCATCTTTATGCCTGGAACCTCAAATGTCTGAACTGTAGATATGTACTTACATATACAACATTTCCTACATGGATATGTGCCTTGTTTATACCTTGCTCTAATGTCTTGTTGCTCAAGCTTCATTTTTTCATTGCATAATAATCTTTTGAGATTTAGACAATTGCTGAACCTGAAAACTGGTTTATCCCCCACTATTTTGGACAGGCCAGAATCGGGAAGCAAAATCTTCCAGTTATTAATTATGATATTCATGATATGATTCACATCATTTGTATATTTGATGTCAACTGGTAATTTCTTCTTACTCCTCCCAAGGTAATGATTAAATCCCCCTTTTTTATTTAATCTTGGGGTCCCTAGGGTGATAGATGCTAAATCATTCACCAATGATGGTGGATAGCCCCTATCCACAAAACAAGCTTTCTGGAAATTTAATAAATGTAATATATCCTCCTGCTTACTACAGAGTCTGGAGATTCTAATCATTTGACCCTTCACTACGTTTCGAAAAGTGTATCGGGGGTGCATGCTATCAAAATGGAGGATACCATTTCTCCAGCATGGCTTCCTGTATAGCGATGTGGTTAGTTTGTTATGATCATCCTTAAAGATGGTAATGTCCAGGAAATCCACCCTATGGATGGAATACTCATAGGTGAATCTTAAGAAGGTTGTTGTTGATTCCATAAACTCTACAAACTCATGCAGTGAATCTTCATCGCTGTTCCAAAACAAAAGGATGTCATCCACAAAACGCCTATACAAAATAATATTGTTGAATCTCTCATTACCAAAAACAAATTTATTTTCCCACTGATAAATAGCCAAATTGGCATAAGCATTGGCACAGGGAGTGCCCATGGCAACTCCCCATGTTTGCATATATATTTTATCATGGAACAGGAAGATATTATTATTCAATATTAGGTCCAGCAAAGTACAAACTGTCATTTGGTCATTATTATCCAAGGTGCTGTGCTCATGTAGGCATTCTCTTATGGCTTCAAGACCAAAATCATTGGGGATACTAGTAAACAAATTTTTGATATCTAATGTAACCATTAATGTTTCACTCTTCAGATCCTTACATAATGAATCTCGTTTCAGATCTTGTAACAGCCCATAAGAATCCTTCAGAATGGTAGGGACTAAGCTAACTAAAGGACCTAATTTAGATTGTACAAACATAGAGGCATTCTCTGTCACCCAGTGTCTACCAGATACTATAGGGCGTAGTTTTCTTTCTACTAAAAAATAGTTTACTAACAATGGAGCTTTTCTCCCCAGGCCTTCGCTGAAAAAGGGTTTTATGCCCAGCCAGACTCTCCAGGTAAACAAATGTAAAATAAAATAAATAAATAATAAATAAAAGTGGATAATGTTTTGGCTTTACTCTGTGAGTGTGCACTGGTTTAATTACTGATACCTGCTATGATGGAAACTTTGGCCCATATTTTGAAACTTCTATCCTTCCATGTCTCTGGGTTATAAATTTTCCTAAACAGGGCAGAAATAAAACAACTGAAGGTGCCATGACTGTCTCTCTTCCACCTTGGAAATGGCCCAGTGAGAGAGTGGTTTACCTACTCCTTTGACTGTGTCTTGGGAGTAGGAGTGAACTGTAGACTTCTCTTGGTGTACAGTCCATTAGGTCTTCTTTAGATTTTTCTGAATTCATTCTCTGATTTTCTCCTCAGTCTGCTTCATAGGTGTTGATCCTCAGTGACTTTAATGTCTAAGTCAAAAACAAGCACTATGAACATGCATTAGAGCTTTTCATTCTTTTAAAAAGCTTTTACATCATGCATGCTGTCTCCATTAAGACACAGAAATTTGGTCACTCCTTGGACTTGGTATTTCAGCTTAATCTAGAAGCAATGAACTTGATAGTGGATGGACTTTATTCATTTTAACCAGAAGATAACAGCAATTCATAGACAACCAACACTGAAGTCCAAAATGCTGCCTGGTAACAATGAAGGCTGTCCTCCTCTTAATAATATCAAAGAACGAGCACACTGGACGAATGATGAATGAATTTAATAAAACTCCACAAAACACAATGTCACAAAACAGATTTAGCGCGCTTTCATCTCATACACTGAGACTTCATCAGAATCATCTGTTTTACAAATACAATTTCATATTTAAATAACCTTCCATTCTTTTTCATTGGCTCTCGTTGGCGCTCAAAATGCCTAATGAATGACATCACTACCAAGAATAAAGCCACAGTTACCATAAATAATGAACATATAATAAACATATAAATAAACTAACAATTAACATAGTATATAATAGAATGTGGTATAGAATAAAACATATCATAAGGCATGTTATCTAAGGCCTACATATAGAGACCATAATCCAAAACTTCATACACATTCAGTAAATAAATGTACATTTACACATAAAACATAAAAAACATATTAAAATATATATGTTGTTGTATTTTGTATTTTTATAACATTATATTCAATATTAAAAGTGTGCCCAGAAGTAAAAAACACATGTATATATGTAAATATGTAAAAAATATAAAAAAATCTCTTTATAGCATAAAACTTCACCCCATATTATTAGAGTATTGATTTTCTCTTGGGATTTTGTGCCAATAACTTCAGGGCTGGCTTGATAGAGATGTGACCGTTCATTCCCGGGTGAGTACAGGCATCTAGTCTTATTTGCCATATCATTTCCCGAAATTCAAGGAATGTTTCCCAATCACCACCCCTGTCCTTCTGTTTGACCTCTTCCAATACCCAAAACTTAATGTTCATATTTGTGCAATTCAAAGTATGCCTGTAAAGGGCATTGTTCTCTTTCTTTTTGTTAATGTCCCTAACGTTCATAGATACGATTTCTCAAGCCCTTTCGGTTTTCCCCACGTAGTATGCCCCACATATCTTACAATATGCCATATATACAACCCCCTTAGTATAACAACTAGAGTAAGTATGACTCCTCAATTTGAACCCAGTATTGGGAATACTAAGTTCCTTTTCACCCGCTATAAATGGGCATTGGGCACATCGTCCACACTTGTGTGTACCTATCTTCTCTTGTGCCCACTCTTTATTTTCACCTTTCTTTCTCTCCAAAATATTTTTGAAATTCATATTTCTCCTGAAGCTGTATTTTAAAGGTTGTTGAAAACACTTCACTCTTGTGGGAATTCTATTAAACATGTTCCAAATCCCATTGATACATCTCCTCATCCATCCCAAATATGAATAGTAAGTTAACACCAACAGTGGTAGTTCAACCCCAGATTTACCTTTACTATTCCTTGAGTGGTTGGTTCTAATAATACCATCTTCTATATTCATTTCATTTATCCTACTATCAATATGTTGTGTAGTATTAATATTAATCATCCATTCATTCAGTGACAATAGTGATCCATATTCTGTATCTCGTTTCCTAATAATTTCTTTTTTTCATGTTCTCTATCATCCTTTTGGGGTAACCTCTTTCCTTAAACATGTCATGGATGAAGTCAAGTTCTCTTATAAAATCATTTGGGTCCGATGTCACTCTTGATGCCCTAATCATCTGACCCTTTATAACATTTCTTTTAAGGTAATAGGGGTGATCACTCAGAAAATGTAAAAAAGAATTGGAATAACATTCCTTCCTATAAATATTGGATTTATAGTTTCTTCCCCTATAATCTTTTGTTACCCTGACATCCAAATAGTGCATTTCATCTTTATTACAATCAAATGTAAACTGTAAGAAATTAGTACTATTGTTCAAAACCTCCATAAATTCCTTTATAGTTTCATATGCACAATAAAAATAAAAATATCGTCCAGGAAACGATAGTATCTTACTATATATTGTTGAAACCTCGACTCGAGAACATATGTTAGTTCCCAATATAACATAATAATATTGGCATAAATTGGGGCGCAAGCTGAACCCATTGCTACCCCATCAAGTTGATGGTATATATCTCCCTGAAAATAAATGAAGTTATATTTGAGAACTAATTCCATACATTCCAACAAGTCTAAATTCATCAGGATTCAACATTTGAAAAACAGTAAGCATCTTTTCAAACCATTCTAAATCATCCTTATGAGGAATCACCGAAAATAAATCTTTTACATCAATAGTCAGGAAAATGAAATTCTCATTAAATGGAATGGTATTAAATTTACCCAAAAAGTCCCAGGAATCCACTAATATATGTGGATATTTCAGATGAAAGTTTTTTTAATTTTGTGTCCACATAAATTGCTAAGGATTGAGTCTTAGATCCATGTGATGTAACTATTGGCCTCAAGGGGGGATCTTCCATTTGTTTGTGTATTTTCGGGATTCCAAATATCACCGGTATAACCGGTTTGGACACCTTTAGAAAGTTGAATAATTCCACATCAATTAATCCTTGCAGTAGATTGTCCTCTAATATTAGATCAGTTCTCCTATATAATATATTTAATTCATTCCTGGATATAATACAATATCTATTATCTGTATCCAATATTTGTAACATCCTATTTGTATAATCCCATTGGTCCATAAGGAGTAGACCACCCCCCTTATCAGGCTTCATAACTCTAATCATTCCATTTTTGTTTAGTATTTGTAAAATATCCTTTTGCTGCTTATTTAAATTACTACTCAAAGTTCATCTCTTCCCATATTCATCCCTCACCATGTTGGTAGTACACATTGCAAAGTTATAAATATCCTGCTGCAAAGGGGGGTGAAATATACTTCGTTTCTTCAGTTTACTCTCTCCATGTGACGGATCATCATGAAATAATAGTGCTAGATTTAACTTTCTGGTAAAAAGTTTAATATCCAGCACTATTTCCTCAATTTTTGGTTTTCCTGTTGGCACAAAAGTAAACCATTTTGTAAATAATCCAAGCAATCCATCTGTCACCTCTAAATCAGTGTAATTGCATATATTAAAATGATTGCATGTATACAATATAATTTTACTATTTTCTACAGTGAATCCACCTCGGATGTCTTTTCTTGTAGTATTCTCAACTCGATTTTCAACAGTTGTTTGATTGGATATCAATGGTGTATAAACGTTATTGTGGGGATATACCCCTTCCATATTTTGAAAGGGAACTGATATATAGTTTACATTTCTTATCTCTTGTCCCTCCCTCTCCCCTGTTGCCTTACAAATTGATTGCCCGTTACTTCCACATAAGACTGTTGGCGGTTCTGATTCCTGATTCTCTCGGACCTCCTTGGTCCATGTTCTTCCCCTAAAGGGTCCCCAGGTTCAGAACAATCATTATGATAATCCCTATTACCTTCCCCACTATATTCAAATATTGTATAGTGTGGGTTCTCCATCTCCCTATAATTCATTAAATCCGTTGGTTTTTCATATCTCCTTTTATTGTAAATAACATAAGCCTTCCCTTCCTTATAATCTTCCCTATCCTGCTCTAACTTTCCCATTTTCCTTTTATAATTCTTTTGTACATTAAAATCAACCTCTTGTAATGTTTTACAATAAATACTCTTGTATTCAGTGAGTGTGAATACCAAGTCTTCACTAATTTCTTTGTGAAGTTTGTCAATGTCTTTTTTACAATATTCCATATCCTTTACATTGTTATCTACCATTGCCTTGAGTATAGCTAAACCACATTCATTTAATATGTTACAGATAATTTAAAAAAACTCATTGTTCCCTCTAACATTATTGGGAAATTTATTAAGCCGTAAGCATTTAGGCACAATATTTAATTCAATACATCTCAATAAATACCAATTGTCCAGTGCTAAATTTTTATATCTATTCAGTAGGTTTTTAAACCTCTTACATTTGTCCTTGTAGCTAGCATTATTCATCTGTCTTCTTTCCACTTCCTCAGATGTATGCGAAAAAGATTTGTCAAGCCATTCACCAAAATTCAAGTTATTATAAGTTTCCAAGCATCTGTGTAGTTCCATGGGTCTATCGTTTTGCTGGTGCACTACTCTCCCCTGTCCATTATTGTTACCAACAAAACCATTTGCTTGTGATCGTACACTGCCTCCAGGGTGGAAAGGCGTTACTTTGCTACCGTCTCTTAGTCCTGACATCATGACATGCTCCCCACTGTTAGGACTACTCTGGGCGCATGGAATCGTAGTTCCCGAGTCTGGTAATAGCAAAGAATTCTGTGTATTCGGTGAATGGGTTTGTATCACCCGTAAAAGCTTGCTCAATAGAGAATGATTTTCCATTCCACGGGGACTCCTCGTACCAATCAGCGAAAACTAATAACCAGAAGATAACAGCGATTCGTAGACAACCAACACTGAAGTCCAAAACGCTGCCTGGTAACAATGAAGGCTGTCCTCCTCTTAATAATATCAAAGAACGAGCACACTGGACGAATGATGAATGAATTTAATAAAACTCCACAAAACAAAATGTCACAAAACAGATTTAGCGCGCTTTCATCTCATACACTGAGACTTCATCAGAATCATCTGTTTTACAAATACAATTTCATATTTAAATAACCTTCCATTCTTTTTCATTGGCTCTCGTTGGCGCTCAAAATGCCTAATGAATGACATATTTACATATATACGTGTGTTTTTTACTTGTGGACACACTTTTAATATTGAATATAATATTATAAAAATACAAAATACAACAACATATATATTTTAATATGTTTTTTATGTTTTATGTGTGAATGTACATTTATGTATTGAATGTGTATGAAGTTTTGGATTATGGTCTCTATATGTAGGCCTTAGATAACATGCCTTATGATATATTTTATTCTATACCACATTCTATTATATACTATGTTAATTGGTAGTTTATTTATATGTTTATTATATGTTCATTATTTATGGTAACTGTGGCTTTATTCTTGGTAGTGATGTCATTCATTAGGCATTTTGAGTGCCAACGAGAGCCAATGAAAAAGAATGGAAGGTTTAATCACTTTTTTTATCCTCCTCTCACTTCTTCTGATGGTACTTATGTAGGATGCTTTGGATACAGTTATTTGAACATCTTTTAACAATAAATACATACATACATAAGTACCCAACAGATGATTACCTTCTCCAGCGGAACTGTTTCCTTTAGCTTTTCTCCTCATCTGAAGAGTCTGCTACGTCACTTGTGCTTGAGTAAATTCCGGATCCTTTCGATCAAATGAACTGTCGACCAAATAAACTGTCGATCATATGAACTGTCGACCAAGTCATATAGACCCATATATACATATATATATATATATATATATATATATATATATATATATATATATAAAACAGCTCGACAAATGGCATGTTCGACCTAGTAGAATGAGTCTTGGTTTTACAAGGAAGGGTCGTATTACTAGACGTAACAGTAAACAATAGAAACTGACAGCCACCTGGATAAGATTACTTCAGAAATTTTCTGGTCCTATCTGTTTGAGACAAAGGACACAAACAGTTAATCATCCTTTTTTTGAACTTTAGTCTAAAGTCTCTGCTGTCTCTGAACATCCAGGCAGTGCAGATTATTTCCCCCTCTATCTAACTATTCTGGGAAGGACAGTGGTAGATTAAATGACTGATTAAAATTTAGGTCTGAAGATATTTTATGTATAAAACTGGATTAATTTAAAGATAACTCTGTCCTTATGAAGGGTTAGATATGGATGTCAACAAGAGAGGACTTGCAATTCTGATACACAACTAGCTGACATTACTGCTACTACTTTAGTTCAGCTGTAGCCACTGGCAAAAAGGATTAGCATGCAAACTTCTCCAAACTAAAGACGAGAATCATTGAAAGGGCAGGGTCCTTAAGAGGAGATCTCAACAGCAAGACTCCCCTTAAAAAGACTTTACAGATTTAGTGAGATGCTATGGAAGAAGAATTAAAACTTGGTAAAAACTAGAGATAGATGTAAAATAAACTTTCAAAGTCAAAAAACTGGAATCCCTATCAAAAGTTTCATCCAAAATTGAAGAATAGCAGGAACAGCTGTTGTAAAAACACTTGTTCCTTGTTGTGTAGCCTGCAAGCAGACTTTTATTATATTCCCCTTCTATATCTGCAGTTAGGACAAGGATCACACTAGGTGGGTAAGAAGGGTCCCTGGCCATAAATTAGAACATGGGTACTGGCAACCTACAACACCTCAATTTAAATCAATTTGGATTTGTTGCAAAGGGTAGACTTTGTCTGCTTAACTGAGCTGACTTTGAGAAAATCCCTGCATCCCAGGATGAGGGCAAGTCGGTACGCACAGTTTATCTTGGCCTAGCTAAAGTTTTCAATATAATTTCTTATTCAGGCATCATAGAAAAACTAATCAAACTAAATGTAAACCTTTAAGTTAATCTGTGGGTAGAAAACTGTCTCACAGACAGAACCAAGCAAATTAAGAGTAGGGACATACTCTCCCCAAAAAGTTTAGCTACCACTGTTTCTCCCAGGGATCAGTACTGGGGTCACTCCTGTTTGGTATTTACTTCTCTGGCATCAACTGTCATGAATTCCGTACTATGAGATATCTCTGATTCACTCCAATATGTGATATATCAACCTGTACTACAATTTATGTTTCATTCTCTGCTACAACCTATGTAAAAATTTATGTTTCAATTTTGTATTTCTTCCAACCTGTGTAACAACATACGTACATCTGACTGACACCTCCAGGTGCATCTGCAGTTAACTCCTACTGACACCACTAGGTATCAAATATTGCTTATTCATATTTGCATCAATAATTCTAAAACCATACTATGTACAAGGTTTTAAACTATTTCATCTTAAAGCTTACATAATGGCAAACTCAACTGCATTAATATTTGACCTCTGTCTAGTGCTGCATTAATGTTTGACCTCTGTCTAGTGCAGGTTAAGAGATATTAACTATCGATTTTATGATATTAATGTATATAGATATAATGTTCACATTTTTCTAAATATTTCAACAACCAAGTAACACAGACAGAACTACTTAGCCTCACATGAAAGCTCTCAGCTACATGAATAAAATGGTGCTGACATTGTGTGAGAAACTTGAGCGATTGCTGATATAAGTTGTTTACAAAACATAACAAACATAATAGTTACTGTGTTTACTGTGATTTATAAAATTCAGTTTAAGACCTAGAACATGAAGAATACTGCCACTATAAAAATAGTTTGTGATGAAGGGTTTCTCATTGATACTTTATTTTATTTATTTATTTAATATTTGTTAACTGGGAAACTCCGACTTGGAACGAAGCCAATTTTCAGTGGTGGCACGGGGAAAAACACTCCAGACACATGGTTTTTATAACTGGGGAGGAAGCCAGAGCACCCGGAGAAAACCCACACTAACACAGGGAGGACATGCAGACTCCACATAGAAGGCATCCCAGCCGAGAATCAAATCAGAGAACCCCTTGCTGTGAGGCGACAACACTACCACTGCGCTGTCCAGAACTAACTGGCCCTGGTAGGGCTTGAACCCACAACCCTTTACATTATAGTCAGTCACCATACCACTAGGCCATCTGAGATTATCTTGCAAACTGCATTATTCCACAATTTATCCAAACACAGGCCAAGCACTTTTGTCCCAGAAACAACAAGGGACCCCCTCAGAGTGATGTTACCCAAAAACAACCAGCCATCTATACTCAATGATCACCGGTCAAAACTCATTGTTATAACAATTTATCAAAGCACACATCACAAAAAAGCTTAAATAATGTTACATTTAAATTAAAATCAATGGATAGAAAGATTAATGAGTGTATAAAAAACACTCTACCTTCTGTAAAAAAAGTGAAAATATATTAATATAATTATTATGAATGCATACAAACTCTAATTTTTAAATGCTAACTATGGATAAAAAGTTGTTAAGTCCATGTGAGTTTCTTTATACTACATTACAATATCTGAGTCACCTCCCCTTTCTGAAGTCACAACCCTATCAATAACAAAAAAGGTAAACTTTTTAAAGTTACTAATACATTCAGTGCCTATATAGGGAATTAGTTGAGTTGTTTCTTCTAATGCCATAATAATGTTGCCTAATTCTGTCCCTCATTTTCCTGTTGGCTTTTCCAACATAAAATGCAGGGTAAGATGTACAGGTAGCTAGATATGCTAACTGCATTTACTCTGGCCTGCTAAACTTTTTTCAAACCCATCCACCACTATATAGGGACCTTCATGAATGAATCAGCAAAATTTACACCTCCCACAAAGGCTCATTTGGTTAGAACTTCTAGTAAACTTTGTCATTTTGTACTGGCCTTCAATCAAATTTTTTACGCTCTTTCCATTACTGAAAATTATTGAAGGTTGTCCAGCAAATTTCTTCAGTTCACCAGTAAAAACTAAATTCTATAAACTCAGGATTCTACATATCTTAATATGTCTTTAGTATAAGGCAATACCAAAGAGAGAGATTGGATTTATCACTATTGGGGTAGATCACAACTGTAAATCAGTTCTCTCTTGGTGTACTAACCTGACTGTTAACATGGAAAAGGGGTGAAAATCTGGCGTTCCTATCCATCATAACCTCATATTTAACTGAGCAGAGTAAATACTCCAGATAACCCTTATCCTTAAACATATGCCAAAGAGTGTTCACTTCTTTTGCAGAGGCCATCTCATTCATGATCATACTAAAGAAATGGACCATCTGCACCTTCACTATCCCCCTTTTTTGAGGGAAGGAGTGACAACTCTCAAAGTTCAAATAAGAATTAGAAAAGGTGTCTTTCCTTTACGTAGCTGAGGTATATTGAGTTGGGCAGTCCTTCCCAATAGTTACCGGTAAATTATTTATTTATTATTCTTTATTTTACATTTGTTTATTGGGGAAGTCCAACTGGGACATAGCCCATTTTCAGAGGATCCCTAGGGACAAATGCTCCAAATGTATGTCTTTGGAATATAGGAGGAAACTGGAGCACTCAGAGGAAACCCATGCGAATGTAGGGAGGACATGCAGACTCTGCAAGAAGGCAACCCAGCCGAGAACTGAACCTGAGAACCTCTTGCTGTGAAGCGACAATGTGAATGCTACACTACTGCACTGACACTATATGCTAAAAACAAATTGATTTTTAAACCATACAAACTAGACATACTCTCCAAATATGACATAAAGTCTACCAACTAATCTTCTGACCCTTTCTATAATATCAGGATGTCATCCAAAAATCTATAGTAAGCATGACTCAAAAATGTATACTGGGAATTAAACTCATAATGTTCTTCCCAAACTACTCCATTAGCATATAGTGGGGTACATGCTGCACCCATAGGTATGTCAGAAATCTTTCTATCCATTGATTTAAATTAAATTTAATTCTAGTTAAGCTTCTTATCATGTGTCTACTGATGAATCATTCATAAGAATGTATTTCTATTGGTGACTGTGCTACACAAATAATCGATTGTTTCTAGGTGACATCACTCCGAAGAAGTCCCCTGCCACCCCCGGGATGGAAGCCTTCAGTCTGTGCTGAGAAAAATCGAGGAAGAAAGTGGCTTGTGAGACACTGTCTGGATTTCCTGTCTTGTTGTTTGATGTTACTTAGAGGCAGTGAACTCGGACCACGCCACATCTTCATATCCACAAATTCAGCCCCACTCCCAAGATAAAAATGATTCTAACTGCGTACATTCAAACTATTCACCATAAATTCTCAGAATATGGCCTACCTTAATTTCCCCTATGCACACCATTCATTTTATTGCATTTCTCCCAAAATTCCTACTTTGCTAATATCAAGGCAAAACATTCATTCTCGCTGTCATATGGTTCTTCACAGCATCCTAATCAAATGTTGATTATTCTATTTATATTCCTTGCATCAACATCATCATCATCATCATTCCTAGGCTCTTCTTGAATCCTGCAAGCCATCCTGTTTATAGTTGTCCAACGGGGCAAACAATTACTTAACAGGAATGGCTACTTATTCATCCACATCTCTGACCGCCTCCATTGAAGACCCTCAGTATTTCGCTTGACCCAGATGCACTGCACTCCTCTCCCAGCATCTTTTCATCCAGGGTGCTGCAGCCACTAGCTGCTCCGTACAGTCAACTTTCATAGCTAAATCAAAATCATGAACAGTTATAAAAGCAGAAACAAAATTTGGGTCAGAAAAAGAAAGAGGACCAAAGTCAACTACAGATGGCAGATTAGTTTGTACATGGTTTTTGCTGGAAAATGTAATAGCTGATCTAGGGCAGAGGTGATAATACAAAACCTTGAATGTAGAAAGCACAGTGGCTTTTCTGCTGTTTCATTGAACAAAAGCAAAAAAGCTCTCTGAAAAACATAGTAAGATCATGACTCAGCAGATTCTATTCACTGGTATTTGAACAGTGTGACCATTCCTTTCAGAGAAGTATACTATCTTAGACAGCCCATATTTAATGAAGGGAAGTGCACTTCTCTTCACCAGTAGCTGTGCGGCCCTCAATGTCAAGTTAACTACAACCTTTCCACAATGACAGTTGAATATTTATACTCCTTTGAAATGTGTAAGCATAGTAATGAAAAGAGAGATGGGGTGGGTCAAGCATCATAACTAAGTATTTAAAAGTAAAGCATCTTCCACAATTAACCCAGTTGAGTTTTGTCTTCTTTATGTTCCAGGACTTAGACACATAGGTTCATAGGTGATTATTAGGCTAATGGCACAAGTGCCTTTACAAGCCTAGCCAATAATACCCAGGGTATGACAATATTACATTTTAATTCCCCAGATATGGGATGGGGTAGTATCAGGATAGTGGGTCTTTAAGTGTTGGAGCTTGGACACGGAGACATTTTTACAGACTGCCTCTGTCCATAAGGGGAATGGGCAGTATCCGGAGAGGGAATTTACAGTTCCCCATCTGTTTATCCAAATTCCTTTCGAAAAGAGTGTGGGACAAGCTTGATTTTACAAAGATGGGAAGTTTATTCCATAGACGAGATAGTCTTTGGGATACAAATAGGTTCAGATTCATGGAATGTGTAAGCCTAGTATAATTTTTCTTGTGAATATGTAACATTTTCACCAGGGCATGATCATTGAATGCCTGGTAAGTTAAGCATAAGTCACGTCTCAATAAATTATATGACATGGAGTAAAAGGATAGGGCCTTTAGTCAGTCCAGAAAAGACAGTGTCTTATGTTTTGTATTTTTTTAGTAAGAAATCTCTGGGCCACTCCAGTTGGTATACGTGACTGGTTAGGTACATGTAGAAGGCAGCATTGTACTTGATTATGGGCCTGATGATGGCCGAATACAATGGCACTATGACTTTCTTTGATCTTGATTTTTGAGGATTTCTTCATTACCATAGCTAGCTGGTGGTCAAAGTTTAGGTTACTGTCTATTTGTTTTTCTAGGTCCCTCACCACTGGGTCTACTTTTAGAGGTGTGCTACCAATATTATAATTTGCAGGGATTGGTATTTACCGATGGGTATGATTACACATTTTTTTTAGCATTTACTCTCAGACTGTGGTTTTCGCACTAGTCGTTTGTCATTTTTGGCCTGTTCATAGGATGTTAACATCACTTGGGGGTTCAATAAATGCTTCCCTCTGGGTCACTGTTAGTAACATTTTTTTATCGGAAGTAGATTTGCCTATCTGGATAATGTGTCCTGTCAGTGAGCAAATTTACTATCCACCTCAGGATACAGGAGTTTATGCCTAATGCAGTAATTTTATCTATGATCCCCAAGAGGGGGATTGTGTCAAAAACTTTGACCAAGTCTAGATAAGCAGTGTATACCATTTTACTCTCATCCATGGCCCTGCTGACTTTCTTGAAGAAGTCCACCAGACTGAGCATGCAAAACTTCCTTTTGTCAAAGCCAAACTGGGTACGGTCCAATGTTTGGAGATTTCCTATGTCATTACTGATCAGGTCTATGACAATTCTCTCCATGGCCTTGCAGATAAGACTGGTCAAGCTTATGGGTCTGTAGTTCCCTGGGTCAGTTGATGGGCCCCCCTTGTGAAGAGGGCCAACTCTTGCAGTCCTCCATTCCTCTCGGACAAAGCATATCCTGAGGCTGTGGTTAATGAGAGTTTCTAGTGGCCCTGATAAATCCTGTTTTCATCTTTTAAGAACCATCCGGGAATGCTGTTGGGACCCATGACATAGCGAGTGCAGTAAGGTCCTGTTTCTTCATAATGACTAGTAGGAGGATGGCTACGGGTAGTTCTTTCGGTATAGTAGGAGGTGATGGAGGAATAAGTTTGATACTTCTTTCACAACCTCTATGGTTCCAGAAATATGAGCATTTGTTTGAAATGTGAGGATATAATTTGATTTTGTCAAAAGGCTTAGCCTCTGCCCACTGGAAGTTACAGTGCAAACTTCCTGAGTTATGTTTCAGTTTTGTATTTCATTGTATCTGCCATGCTATGTAACAACATATGTCTCATCTTTGTTTCCATCATGTTACCAGTCTCTTAGTGTTTAATTTTTAATTAAAATATACGTTCATAATTGTTTTTATTGTACTGGAGCTTTTCTCCTCGGGTCTCCACTGAAAATGTGCTTTTGGCTGAGTTGGACCAATCCGGTTAACAAATGTCATTTAAATCAAATAAATAAAAATCAAAGCTGATGTCAAAACTTGGGCTGACTAACCTCTGTCTCTCTTCTCTATCTCTTACAGACTCCTTACTGCTAATCTCTACCTGGCCTAGAAGGCCTCAAACAACTCTGTCTTAAGCAGTCTCCTTCATATTCTCAAAATCGACAATACCATGAACAACCATAATAAATACCCTAAGCTTCATTGTATTATAAATCAAATATACTGCTGTGACAGATACCTCACTCAAAGAATTCCTCTGCCCTGGAACAAACTCCGCCTTCATATTAAACAAAGTGGTTCCCTCACCCTTTTCAAACACAGCCTGGATGAGTGGATGGATACCATAAACACATTTCCAGTCTTGCCCTTAAAACCTTCATAGAAAAGGGTATTAAGCAGTGAGAATTGTAGCAGCTGGGCTTCTAATGATCTTTCAGATAAATCGCCTAGTGACAACTCATGAACCTTTGAATCCTGGTATCTGTGCATGCAATGTCTCTAGCTGGGATTTCTCAGTGTTCACCAAGATTCCCAAGAACAGACACAGTTGAAGTAAATAGTTTCTTGCATAAATGAAGGACTCCTTTGTGGAAGTGACCAGGAGGCAGTCATCTAGATAAGAGAACATCCTGATTCTGACCAATCTGAAGTGAGTCGCAGTAGCTGCCATGCATTTGCTGAACACCCAGGTGGTAGTGGAGGGACCAAAATTAATTGCTCTGAAATTGTATTCAAATGGGTCTCACCTAAAAAGACATGAAATTCCTGGCTACATTAGTTATATGTATGTATAGGTAGGTGTCCTGGAGGTCCAAAGAGCACATTCAAGCTACTTCCTGGAGGCATGGAAGGACTGAATGTATTGGAAATTGCAGGTTTAGGACACTGAGATCAAGTATTGGCCTGAGGTCCTTTGTCATTTTTGCAGAGCTAAAAAGAATCTGGAGTAAACCTCAGATCCTTTCTTGTCTGATGGGGACCTCATGTTTGACTTTTTTTTGCAAAATGTTCGGTGAACACCATCTTTGCTACCTGCTTCTGGAAGGATAGTATTTCTGGGACTGGGAATTGAGGTGACTGAGGAATTATGGTGAAGGGGACTGAAGACCTTCCAGTAATTATTTCCCTGCTGTAACTGTCCTGTCTGATGGCCAGCCATGCAGTAAGGTGGAAGGGTATCTTACTTGGACTGTTTCCACAGGTGGATAACTAAACAAGTCCTAAGGGGTGTTGTAGATGATTCCTAAGGTGAGGGCTACAGAAGCACTAGTTTTTCTGTTCACCTCTGTCTTTAGGGTGGTATCTCTTGGAGAAGCCCTTGGGATATATCAAAGCTTAAGTTTTTTTATTCCTTTTTGAATTCAGGCAAAAGGTCTTTGTCGTGGATTAAACTTAAATCCATGAGAGCCTTCACCTCCTGCTCACACTTGACCAATTTGTCCTTCATCTGAGATACAAACAGTGAAGATCCATCAAAGGGGACCCGTGTTGAAGAATGCCTTGAAGTTTTACACAAACCTACATAATCTGAGCCAGGCCTCTCCCCTCTGTATTATGCCTGTCCAAGATGAAGTATCTGATCCATCAGCTGCACAGCTATGGATCAGACTCATGGTAAGTGGTGCAATGCTAAGCACAGCTGACACTGGCAATTCTGATTTGCAACATAATAACTGTTTCAGTAGGTCAGGTTTTTTTTTCTGCTAGATGCCACTGAGATCTGGTCATGTGCATCAGATAATTAAAAGCCTTTATGGACAAAGGTATCAGATGCAAAGGTGTGCTTTTTTATGTGGTCCATTTTCTGAGAATTCTTATTCCAAAATTGAACTGAAGCACTCTCCTCTAAGGGGTCCCTTTTATTGACAGCTTTCACCACAACTGAGCTTGCAAGAAGCACTGTACTCCAAGCTGGTCTGAGCTTGGGAGGCTGGAAGATCTTGCCTGGCTTCCAAGGAATAGGTTCAGCCACATTGAGCTCTCACCAATCCCTGTCCACTACCATAGCAATCAAAATGGTAGGGACTGTCCTTGACAGAGACATGGTTTGGTCAAATGTCACCCTTAGCAGCTGTCTGTTTGTTGCCTTCTTAATCTAAAGGTGAAGATGCAGCCATTTAACTGAAGATGGCACTGCATTCATGGCTGAATGACAACTCTTCTAAAGTTCTGATTATGCTGTCTACCAGTTTGCACATGGGATAGCTGTCCATTTTACCGTAGCCTATCTATGGTACTGACTCAAGACAAAGGTAGGTTTTGTAGACCAAACAGACAACAGACGCCTGCAGGATCTCTTCCTCACCGTAGGTGTGGGTCTATGGGCCAGGACCCCCTCTCCCTCATCATATCATGATCTCCCCAAACTTTGTGTCCTCCAGAGGGGAATTCAAGGAAGCCTCCCTTGTGTCTTGATCCATGGATACTTTGGAAAATTCTGGTCAAGGTGCCTCCTCTTTTGTGGAATGCTTAGAGTAGACTTGTCCAACCATTTGGAAGAGGATTTTCCCCAAACAGTCAGTGTCTGCAGAGACTTTTTGGTGCTGTCTCTTGTTCAGACAGTGATAAAGGGCCAAATGTCCCAAATCAGGAGGTGCTATATGATGAACTTGAAGAAGGTGCCTCTCCAAAGTCTAACAACTGCGGGGGGGGGTGCCCTGTAACCATAAACTTGGTGGCCAGAGTCAAAATTGTTAGCACCAAAGTTTTCAGCTCCATAACTAATGTCAAACCCCAGGAGGTCAATCCTGATTCAGTGGTACTAAGGCTCAATGTTGCAGTTACAATTAGCACTGAAGATGGCTTTGGTACCAAATGAACAAATTCTGGCAATGCTGACATCATATATGGCACAATGGGAATCAGCACCAATAAAGTCTGGCAATGCTGACATCATATATGGCACAGTGGGAATAAGCACCAATAAAGTCTGGCAATGCTGACATCATATATGGCACAGTGGGAATCCGCACCAAAGCCAATGTTAAGCCATTGACAATAGGGTTAGTGGCCCTTAGCACTGAAAGAGTCAGTCAGGGCCACAGGTACTAAACAAACTGGTACCAATGGAAGAAGAACTACTAGTGCCAATGCTTATGGCATGAAATCACACTTCATTGTACAGACACAGGACCTAGGTTGGAGCAAAAGAGGTGGAAGGTAAACGTCCTTCTCTAGTCATCCTACAGACAAAGGATAAAGAGAGGACACTGAGATCAGTTTGGATCTTGACCAAAGCCTTCATCATTTGGTCCCAATCCAATGGAACTGAAGGGCTTCGTATCAACCAAAAACATGCATGACTAAAGACAGTCAAAAACCTAAGGTAATGAGATAACTCCTGGTTTGAAGAGAAGGTACCAGGTCTGCTCTTCATGATGGGATTAGCTACTGTAGATACTTTTAACTGTGGTACTCCAGCCAGTAAGGCTTGGAAGATCTCTTGAGGCTTGGAAGATCTCTTGTGACTGAATTATCATGGAAGAGTAGGGTCTGCCATGGCAACCATTGGTAATGATAATCTATCTGGATCCTTCTGCCATGCCTCCTGGTTCTTTTTTTCACCTTTCATCTATCCTCTTTCTTTGTATCCCATTTACTTGCAAGGTTCAGTGGCTGAAGTTCTTCTGGATTTTAAAAGAGTCACCCCCAGGCACATAACACGAGGATCATATATATCCTGGGGAGTATATTGTGACCACACTTGGTACACTTGTGAAACCCCGAGGTCTTGCCCATGGCAACATAAAGCAGAAGTCTAAACACTAAAATGTCAGTCCTACACATACACACACACACACACACACACACACACACACACACACACACACACAAACTCAGAAAAACTGTCTTTCCTAAAGGGACTGAAAAGTAAACATAAAAGAATAAACACTGCCCCATAAGATGAATAACAAGAAAAACACTAGAAATACATAATAAACCTTTGCCAACAGTAAAAAGGAATAAAATTGGAAGGGAAAGTTTTGTGGCTTATCAAAAACATAGCCCAAGTATGGGAGTGGGGGAAGAAGGAAAATATTTTTCAGGCAAGCTGACTTAGAGAAATTATTACAGTTGTAGGGTAGCAATGCCCCAAAATGATACAACATGTAATGGTGGTTCACATTATTACTTATGCAATGGTATGGAATATCTGTGGGAAACAGATATGGTGAATAACCTAACATCATTATACACTTCATCTACTCAGGATCTTAAAACGGGAAAATCCCTTCTGAAATGCCACTGCTTTATGAAGTTACAATGCAAGACATCTGGCTGTACTCCCTTGCTTTAAATGACCACTGAATTATGGGTCATCCTCAGTTAAATCACCTTTGATGGGAGGTAAATGGGGAGTACAGCTATTGATGAGTTCTTGCAGTAGAAGTTTCTCACAATAGGGAGTCATGTCCATGAAATAAAGCAAGATCAGTGAAATGAATTGTTATAGACAGAAATCATGGTATGATGCTGTATATAAGAGTACCAACTAAATTAGCAGTGAAAAGAAGATAGCCTAGTACCAACCTATGAACTTATAAATATTGTGGGAAGAAGTATCCAGGGAATTGTTATGGCTAGGCTTGTATAGGCCCTAGGGTCGATAGCCTAGTGCCAGCCTATGAACCTACCAACCTATGAACCTATGTTGGAACTTATTTTCAGAAATTTTATTTCATTATGGTTGACCTATTTCTGCACATCATGATTACTATCATTACATCATGACATTATATGCAGCTAATGTTTTATGACAATATGGATACCTTTAAGGGATTTAGGGTCTTAAGAACAGTGAGCTTTTCAGCACATTTTTGTCTGACTGCAGCTAACAGTTTGTCTTCACTCTGCACCTCGTTTTCTACAACATAAACTGACTTAGCTCTTTTGTTATCTGCTGCACAGCTGCTCTGCTCAGACTGATGACAAGTAGACATAAAATCCAGCTACTTGTGGCAGAGTCTCCAAGTCACTGTAATCAGCTCTTGCTGAACTGAGGAAAGACCCCAAGGGACACCACTGGGTATCTGTTGCTATGGTGACAGTCACTAATTAGAGCATTCTGCTTCCTGATCTACAGCTGGTTTCCAGCTACTGTAATCTGTAACCAACTATTCACCTAAGATTTCTATTTTAAGATCTCTGCTCCCACATGGAACTGTATATAAAAGCTTCAAAACCTACAGGCTCAGAATACTTACGCATTTCAGTAAAATATTATTTTTTGTGTCAAAACTTTTTAGTAACTTATATGAATATTAGACATAAGTCTTCATGATAATATTAAAGAAAATCAGTATAATGCTGCAGAGCACCTGTGGTAACACAATCTTGGAAGCTTTGTACATTTTCATAACACTCATCTGTTCCTAAGGCACACACACAGACTTGAGTAACGACTGTCAACAAGTGTAATATACTCAACAAACCCAAATTATACTACAACGTGCAAATTCTCATACAAGCTGAGCATAGTCGTTTAGGTGATAAGTAATAAAAGGGACCAGATGTGGGTAAATAGGTAACAAACATTCTCAGGTGTGGATGCTACTAGAACTGTTAATGCCAAAGCATATACTTGTTAACACAGTTCACTATCAACAGTTTCCATCCTTTCCAGGTTGAACAGAGTTGAGTTTTACAGAATATGGAGGTCTAACATAGGCAAATAACAAATTTGACTTAATACCATTTCCTTTGGGAAAATGCCTAGATTGTGGTTAGTGTTCCTTTAGATTTGATCCCTGAGAGGATTATTGCAGGGCAGTTTACAAACAAGTGACAGCCATTTATCTCTTCCCACATTTTAAAAAACATGTTGATACCTCACAGCTTGTTTCTTGCAGCGGGTGGGATGGCCTTTGCATACAGGGTTCCACAGGAAGATCCGTAAAGTCAAAGAGATGTCCAGCCTTCTTGAGAAGAAAAGGACCCTAGCAAAATAAAGCAGATCAAAGGATTCCCAATGCCTCATTTTACTTTTACTCTATACTAAATTAATACAATTTTTAGTACTATCTAAAGTATACTTCTCACATTCACTGGTGGCATACATGCTGAATGAGACTTTCCAGAGATCAAACACACAGAACTATGAAAACATGTAAGGTAGCCATGCTTTGCTTAGCAGCCTTAGTAAGCAGCGGACCCAGTAGCATAACTGCTGTTGTAGACTGTTAACTGAATCATGCTTCACTAAGTCCCTAGCACTAATAATGTTTTGGGTAATGTAAAGGTAGCAATTTAAGATACATTACTGCAGCATGTAATTTAACTTTGCCTGACCTGCAGAGTCAGTAATGTTTAATTTTGGGGTTAGACCTGGTTCAGTTCTCGGCTGGGGTGCCTTCTGTGTGGAGTCTACATGTCCTCAGTTTTGTTTGCATGGGTTTCCTCTGGTGCCCAGTTACTTCCCACATTCCAAAGACATGTAATAGATGGATTGGACAGTCTAAATTGGCCATAGGTGTAAGCGTGTGGTGTTTAAGAACTACTGCGGTAGGGTAGCAACCCGGCAGTGTAAACCTTGACTCTAAATGATTGTCACTGTTGAAGTAACACCCCAATCCCATATGCAAAAATGGGAAAAAGGGGTGATGGATGGATGGATGTTGCTCATTTCCTGTGAAGAAGGTGCCGAATACTCTTTCCACACAGAAAACACACTTTATATGTCATTTGTTTTTGTTCTAATGAAAATATGTTCATGTGGCAGAATTTATAGCCAGTTTTAATCAATTTGACATCAATGAGATGCCATATGTCTTGGAGCTCCTCAACCACTGTGTCAGCTGCTGCTAAAAATAGTTGAAAAGGAGGGAGATGTAAAAAATAAATCTGTTCACTTCTTGTACTGCATAACGTATACCATGAAGACAATTGTTTTTATTTACGTTATCATAGTTAGTTCAGCGCACCTGTAAAGGTAATCAATTTCAAAATGAGTTTTTTATCTACCATGCTGAGCTTCATGTATTACCAGCACAAATGATCTACTCAACCTCTAAACAATGCAACACTGTACATGGAGGGTGGTGCCAAGCATTTTTGTTAGAGTTGAAGGGGAGTGTGTTCGTCGCATGCTAGAGTTGTAAATGGCTCTAGGCAGCTTCCTTTGGTCTAAAAAAACAGAGAATTTTCCTTTGGTCTAATAAAACGCGAATATTAGGGATTTATTACTAATGGTACAAATTAGATGAGGATGCAACTCATCAGTCTGAACAGGGCAAGTTGTACCTCATCAGCTAATGTTTCTCAAAGAAAACCATTGCTGGTGCTCTTTCTATTACAACACCATCAATGACTCTTATTTTCACTTTTCTCTGTGGTTGTGCAACTATGGCACTACTATACATGCAAGAAAGAGGGATGTGAATGACGTCCTCCACAAGAGAGGTTCCAAAGATGCTTTTTATTATGTTTTATACCTGGGCAAAGCAATGACTGGTTGCATTCCTTCAGCCATTGTTTTGACAGATGTAACATGACAGTTCTTCAGAAAATGAATACAGTCAACTCCCGAAATTTGTGGGGTTTACATTCCTAGAGCACCCGTGAATTGTGAAACACCGCGACTTTTCGATCCGGTCAAAAAAAAGCCTATAATTGCCTGGTTTTGTAGCTTAAACCCTAAATACGCCCCAAACACTTTAATTTCATTTAAACTTGGCTTAATACATTACCCGTGCTGTACTGCTATGTCTCCTGCAGTATTAGAATGTAAAATACCGATGTTACCCCTATACAGTACTGTACTGTATGTATAGTACTGTACTGCAATTCATGCAAGAGTGTTTTCTTTGGTATGTGCTGTCATTTTCTTTGGCATAAGCAGGGTAAATGCAGTAATAATTTAACTGTAAGTAAACAGACAAAATGAAGCATGCACTGTTTAAAAAAAAATTATTACAAGCAGTACCAAACCTCCCGCCTCTGAGTACTGTATTGTGCACCATCCCAAGCCGAGTTTTCCTCTACGTTTTCCTCTATGGCTGCTCTCTACAGTACAGGTACAGTACACCTAACTTTTCTTCTACGAAAGGCAAAAGTAATGCATATCAATGACATTCTTACTGGTTTTGGCTTTGACAAGTCTTTAACTTTTAATCCAGTACGTACAGTACTGTACTGTAATTTCTGTTCTACAGCATAAGTATCTGCTATTGATAATTCTGCTTCTCACTAGCCTTCTGTCACCCCAATTATATTTTATATGGAAATTTAGCTGAAATTACATTAATAAAGTATTTATGGTATAAATTTAGTACATGTTATTGTTCTTAGGACATTTGCGGTTTCAGCGAACAATTATTATTGAGTTCATAGGTTCATAGGTAAGTACTAGGCTATCTGTCCAAGGGCGTTTATAAGCCTAAACAGAGTGTGTTGTCTTTCACCACACCCTTAGATTAGTTCCCTGCGCCTCTGTCCAGCAGAGCCACTGCAGTGATCCCCGGGGTAAATTCTCTGTTTCTCATCCACCCGTCAAAGTTTCTCTTGAAGAGTGCTAGTGAGGGGCTCTGCCTGATGTATATTAGAATCTTATTCCAAAGCATGGGGAGTCTCTGGGTCAGGAATCTATCCCTCCAGCACGTCCTATTTATCATTGTGGTAAGGTTTATATTCCTAGAGCGTGTGGCTATCAGGGATTTGTTTTTTTTTTAGGTGGAGCATATCCATCAATTCTGGGTTGGACATGGTCTTGTATGTCAAGCAGAGATCACCTCTGAATAAGAGGTATGCAACCGAGTACAGCTGGAGTTTCTTTAGTCGGGCTGCATAGGTCATCTGTTTGAGGCCAGGAATCCTCATGGTGAGGTACTTTTGTGGTCTTTCCAGCTGTTGCAGGTGTACATCCCAAATGGGGCATTGTATTCTATAATGGGTCTAATAAGTGATGAGTAGAGAGGCACGATAACCTCCTTTGTTCTGGATGTGAACCCTTTTGAGATTAGGTGGGCCATGTAGAAGGATTTTCTAACCACCTTGGCAATATGACTATCAAAGGAGAGATTGATATCTACTTGGGTCCCCAGATCCCTTATTACTTTTTCTGTATTTAGGGGACTACCACCTATGTGGTAGTTTGCAGGTACTTTGTTTTTTCCAAAGGGGATGACTATGCACTTTTTGGCATTCAGCTTGAGGCCATGATTTTGACACCAGGTATCCGTCTCAGTGAGACCCTTCTGGCGGGTGTCTGTATCAGCCGGAGAATCAGTTATGGCCCCCAGTTTGCAGTCGTCTGCAAACTTGGTCAGCCAAAGTCCTCCTGTGCTTGCCTGTACCTCTGAGAAGTATATAACGAAGTGGAGGGTTCCTAGGACTGGGCCCTGGGGGACGCCACTTGTAACCGGTTTAGCGTCGGACCTAGAGTCTGCAACTCTCACCATGTGGATTCTGTCCATGAGCCAATTTGCAACCCATCTTGTGATGTAGGGGTTAATGTTCAGGTTGGTGAGTTTGTCTATAATACCAGAATGGGGAATGGTGTCAAAAGCCTTTGCAAGGTCTAGGTAGGCTGTGTGGACCTCCTTACCCTCATCTAAAACCTTAGTAACTGTCTCAAAGAAGTCCACCAGGTTTAGGAGGCATGATCTGCCCTTAACAAAACCAAACTGAGTGGGGTCCAAAGTTTGGAAGTTCCCAATGTCTCTGTTAATGAGTTCCATGATGATGTGCTCCATAGCCTTGCAGACCAGGCTAGTCAGGCTTATAGGGCGATAGTTCCCAGGGTCCGTTGTGGTGCCACCGTTGTGGAGTGGGATAACTGTTGCTGTGCGCCACTCTGTGAGTACATAGCCTGTAGAGAGGCTGAGTTTGAACAGTGTATTTAGGTGAGGGGTTAGTTGATTTTGGAGCTCTTGTAAGACACAGCCTGGGACACCATCCGGTCCCACTGAGGCTGTGTTTTTGGCTTTGGATAGGGTTGTTTTAACCTGTGTGTCAGTGATTGCCAGGGCCTTACATTCTTCTGGTATGGTTATGGGCCCTTTAGGGGGTGAGAGGGGTGTGAAGTTTGCACTGAACCTGTCTGCCAAAGTTCTAAGGAAAAATCCGCGAACTACTAAGGCTGCAAACTCTGAACCACGAAATCGCGGGACTCGACTGTAGTAACGCTTGGCTACCATAAGTTAATAAATTCTGAAAAGCACATGTTCTTCCACTTACTTTAATGCAAATAACTTCATTAATAACTAGAAAGGAATTCTTGTACCATTAGGCAAGGTATGGCTGGATTCTCCATAATGTCTGCCATTTTCTCCTAACTGTATTAGCATCTATATTATGGGCATTACGTTACCATTAGGAAAGAATAGCTGACTAGCACTACACCCTCTCCCCCAATTAAGTAATCCTCAAAAATATACCATTCATAAGGCTGACAGTGACGTGCCTTTTTCAGTGCTTTTTCCCATCTCTGGCTATTCAGAAGAAAACAATGGCAACTTAAAAAATAAATTTTACCAATCCATAGGAAGCCCATCACATTTTTCTTGACAAAGAACACATTGTGGTAATTTTATGGTATTGATTTGTTATTCAGAAGTAGTGGTATGTCAATGAATGGGTTAAATGCATGACAGAACAGGAAAATTTGAATGCTGCTGTTCTACCTACTAATAGAAAATATAACCTCTGTCAGACATTGATTTCCAGTCTAATTCAATATGTATAGGAGGGTCAATAGATATCCATTAGCATTTTATTTTATCTTATGTGATTAATTAACCAGGGTACAGCACGGATTTCAGTGGACCATTTTAGACTCAGCCTGGGGAAAACAGAAATGCTGAAATTAATCGAACTGACAACTGCACATTAACAGTAGATGAGATACTTGAGTGGTTAACTATTACTAGATTATAATCATGTACACTGAGTGGAAAATTCAAGAAGACAGTATGCTGCAGTTATAAATTTTCTGACGTGACAAGCTATCCAAAATATGCAATGTGTGCAACTTGCTGTGTTACGAAATAGTAGAGCTGTGGAAGAAAGGCATGCTGATGAGAAAAACAGATTAGTTCAGAGCTGAAATGAGCAGAAAGGAGAGATTTGGAGGGATGTAAAGCTGCAGAGAAAGTATTATAAGGAGAACTAAGGGGAAGGCAAGGAGTAAAGGATGAGAGATAGAGTGAATAAAGATTGGCAAGGGGACTATGTATGAGATCAAACTTAGAACTAAGTGGCTATTTATATTCAGTATGTTTGTAATGAAAACATAGTAGGATGGGCCTGGTAGAGATTTTAGTGTAAGTAAGAATTATGTTATTGCATTATGCTTGTACATGTGCTGGATGCCCCTCTTAAAAGGGATTTCTTTAGCTGAGATCCTGTTTTTGCATATAATTTAATGTATTTTTGTCATATCAGGAGACATTCCTGTATTTGAGAGGAGATTTGGAAAAAGCTATAGTTAGTTTAGTTCCTCTGGGTGTCTCAAAAAGAAGAAATTAGAGTGCTAAAGGATCATAGGTTGTAGTCAGATGTGCTCTGGGTCCATTGGCCGCTCAAAGAAGGGAAGAGTTGCAAGTCAATAGTTTGTAAATTAGAGAACCCATCAGCACTTTGGCTCTGCTGTAAATTGGTAGTCAAGCTTACACCGCATTGTAAAAGTATGTATAAAGGAGCATGTTGACCCTGTCTTGAAGAGTTTTGTTGTGGTGATAATAAGAACTATTTGGAAATAATCTGTTTTGTCAAGGTTATCCCTTCTTCTTACCTTCACAAGAAATTATCAATTGATCCAAAGATCTGAAACATGTAGTTCTGTGATGATGCTACCTAAAATGTCTGTCAACATCTAAGGTTAGCAAAATTCATTTTTAGGTTCATGAAAGAAAGGGAGATGGATAGCTTTGGCTTAAAGTATGCTTGGATCCCACTTTAAGCATAAAGGAATAATTAATTAACAAAAAACATTGTCTCTGTGGAATATGAGATAGGGCTGGCTTACTATAAGAGCTTGCAACCCAGACAGTCTTCTTGCAGAGGTCAGAACAATCAGTAAAACTGTTTTCCATGTTAAGAAACTCAAGACAGCCAGACGTACCTCTCAACACTTAGTGCTAGAAATCAGGACAAAGCCTGACAAAATGGAGAGACAGAGGCCCAAAATAAGGACAGAGTTTAAATATTGCTCTTATAAACTTAGAAAGTTGCTAGAAAGGCAGGGCGTGTGTTAACATGCATTTTCTGAAGGATTTGAAGTCTGAGGCTCAAGCTCATTTAGAGACTACAATCCTCAGATCATCCCAGAGATTTGCCAGAAAATCACAAATTTTATGAGGAAAAGACCAAAAATATAAGGCAAAAATCTGGACAGTTGAGAGGTATGCAGCCAGATTAGCTGCTTCGAATGTTGCAAGTCTTAGCTTCTCTGACACAAAATTAAGATCCCAAGGAGGGGCCACCATTTTATTGGAGGTCTCTTATGTAAAAGCCCTTATAAAAACATTTTCACATGAGAATGCATTGAAAAAGGAAGATCCATGGCCAGGCATACTAAAATGAACCTTGATGGAGGAATAAGAAAGGTCAAAGCATTAGTAACTCACTCAAACATTGCAAAACCAGAGAAACCTTTGCCCTGAATATGTTGCTGGCCCCAGCTAGAAAACCTTTTCCATTTGCTATGCGATTTTCTGGTAGCAGGCTTTCTTGCTTTCATCAGTACCTATTACACACTCCCAGTAAACAAGTGTCTAAAGGGAATTAAGACCCTAACATTCAGGCAGTCAGCTGAAGTTGACTTGTGTCAGGGTGTATAAAATATCCCCGATCTTGTGTGAGTAGCTCTGTTCTGTGAGGAAGCTTAATTGCTCCCAGCCATTTCCAAAAGAAGGGAGAGCCACTGTTGCCTGCCAGAAGGGAATCACTACAATGATCTTGGGGGATTCACTCTGAAGCTTCAGAAGTACCCTGAATATCAGTAAAAATGGTAAAAAAGCATACTGAAACATTTCTGTCCATAGAAAGCAAAAAGCAACTGTCTTCCAGGCCTTCTTGTATAGAGTCTTGGAGCAGAATTTTGCCAGCTGATTGTTCAGAGATGAGGCAAAGATATGTAATTGTGGAACTTCCCACAAATGTATCAAATCTTTAAAGACCACAGATCTA
The DNA here is from genome assembly GCF_019279795.1 of Protopterus annectens. NCBI lineage: Eukaryota > Metazoa > Chordata > Ceratodontiformes > Protopteridae > Protopterus > Protopterus annectens. The sequence continues at coordinate 1,199,748,903 of NC_056737.1, forward strand.
TTTTGCATTCATGAGGGTCCTTCTCAGCTTGTCTGGCATACCGTTTTTCTCTGAGGGGGTGGTATGATGCCTGTAGAGTGATATTTTCCTGTAAAAATTATATCCCATGCTAACACAGCTAGACTGCAAAAGGGGTACGACCTGGCTCTCCCTTGTTTGTTGAGGCATCACATGACTGTAGTATTGTCTGTAACAACTTGAAGAAGTCCAGAAGTGCCTTGATCAGAGCAAGCATCTCATAAATAAGCAGATTTATAAGCAGCAAGGCTTTTTTTTAACAAACATATAAATTGATATATGAAAAATTTAATTAAAACAGAATGACGAATGCATAAAAATATAATAATAAATATACATGTAAACACACATAGATGCATGGTATGGTGACCAATTTAAAAGCACAATATAAGTAAATAGCACAAAAAAATATAAATAATAAATAAATCCTATCTCAGTATAGGGTATATAGATGTATATAAGATATAAATGCAAGAGTATATATAAGATATATATGATATAAATGAAATATATAGCCTAAATCGACCTGAAAATATATGTAACAAATATATAAAAATGTGATGTCACATGAACAGGGAAATATTTCTAAAATAAAGTGGAACACTTTATAATTTGGCAGCCCTCATTTTCAAAATGTTCGTTAACATATAGATAAAAATATGTTCGTTAAGCCCTGAAGGCCTATTTGCTTCCAATAATAACTGCTAAAATACTTCCCTAACCTCTATTCTGGTCTCCCAGGGGCACCCCCTAACATCCTGGTGTACCATCTCAATTACAAAAAAGCCCCATCTAGCCTTGGGACATACCAAAGTGTGTTTATAAATAGCATTATTACCATCCTGTGTTCTGATGGCATTCAGATGTTGATAAATTCTTTTTTTCAGTTTTCATATAGTTTTTCCAATGTAAAACACACCACATTCTATACATAAGGCTAGATAAATCAAGCCTTCACTGTTACAATTGGAAAAACTACTACTTTTAACCAAATAATCCCTCTCCATTATGTACACTGAATCCTGTTTTAGGCTGTACGGGCACTTAGCACAGCATCTGCACTTGTATGTTCCTGGTTTTCTTCCATGCAGCAACTTATGATCTTTCTCCAATAATTCCTTAAGATTTTTACCTTTTTTGTATGTAAATTTTAATGGATTTTTAAACAATATCTCCAATTCGGAATAGCAACTAAACCTGCCTAGTGTTGTGCAATAACATTTCTAACCGTGGGTGTATTCTGGTTGTAAAACATAACATACTTACCCCAAAAAACTCCTTTCTTTTCTTGGTCTGGGAGACTCAAATTCCCATTATTAGCATCATCCTGGCCAGTCATCAAACTATCCTGCCCCTGGTGCCTGTCCAACTTATTACATCCCAAAATATGACATCCCAAAATAGGGGCAAATCTGGAATTTCTACCAATTCTCACCTCAGCCATAACATCCTCTATTAAATCCCTAGGGTATTTCCTAGCTAGGAACATATCCTTCACCTTCTGACTTTCGTGTTCATAGTCCACGTCTCTAGAAATCACCCTACAACTACGAATGAATTGTCCCTTAACAATACTTCTTTTTTGCTTTTAGGGATGTGAACTAGTGAAATACAAATAAGAATTAGAGAAAGTCTCCTTCCTGTAAACATTAGAGGTAAATTCCTGTATAATAGGGTCCTTTCTAATGGTAACATCTAGAAAATTCATCTCTTGATATGAAATGTGATGGGTAAATCTTAAAAATTCTGTCGTCTGATTCAGGTATTGAATAAATTCCATCAGTTTAGTTTCACTGCCTGTCCAAAAAATACAAATATCATTAAAGCAGCGCTTGTAGTAAACCCAGTATTGTGCGTATTCTGATTCCCTTCCAAAAAATACAAATATCATCCAGGCAGCGCTTATAATAGACCCAGTATTGTGCATATTCTGATTCCCGTCCAAAAAATACAAATATCATCAAGGCAGCGCTTATAATAGACCCAGTATTGTGCATATTCTGATTCCCGTCCAAAAAAATACAAATATCATCAAGGCAGCACTTGTAGTAAACCCAGTATTGTGCGTATTCTGATTCCCTTGCAAAAAATACAATTATCATCAAGGCAGCGCTTATAATAGACCCAGTATTGTGCATATTCTGATTCCCTTCCAAAAAATACAATTATCATCAAGGCAGCGCTTATAATAGACCCAGTATTGTGCATATTCTGATTCCCTTCCAAAAAATACAAATATCATCCAGGCAGCGCTTATAATAGACCCAGTATTGTGTGTATTCTGATTGAAAAACAAACTTTTGTTCCCGAACCATGAGAACAATATCGGCATAGGTAGGGGCACAACATGCCCCCATAGCTACACCTTGTATCTGTTTAAAGAATTCACCTTTAAAAAATAAAAAATTCTGTTCCAAAACCAAATCCATTAGTTCCGTATACAACAGGAAGGTGTTCTGATCTAAATTCCCATATTGATTAATAGCTTCCTGAGACCATTCGAAACCTGTATTGTGAGGAATTACATAAAACATATCTTGTATGTCCAAGGTGACAAAAATGATGGTATCTGAGTACATGTTTTTAACAATACTCCTTAAAAAATCCCAGGAGTCTTTAAGTATTCCACAAGCATTGACACAAATATTTTTTAACTTAAAGTCTAGGTATTTTGCCAGAGGGTACGTTTTAGATCCATTGGCAGCTACAGTGGGTCTCATAGGGGGATCCTCGACGTTCTTAAGTACCTTAGGGATCCCGAATATGGCATGTAGTCTGGGCTTCTCCATACTAAGATATTTATAAGTTTCATAATTAATTAATTTATCCTCTAACATGTCTTTTAGTACAAAATCAATTTTTCAATAGGCCAGATTTATTTCATTCCTAGATACTCTAATGTATCTTGACGTGTCATTTAGCATGTTCAACATTTTACTAGAATATACAATACTATCCATAAATACCACCCCTCCCCCTTGTCCGGTTGCATTACCCTAACATATCTGCTTTCCTGTAAGGATCTAACAATATGAAATTCTTCCTTACTCAGATTATGCTTTCCATTCCACCTATTAATGGCGTTACTTCTAATCTCCCTTTCTACTTGTAACTCAAAGTTCTTTAACTGGGAGTGCATGGGTGGATTAATGGTACTAGGTCTCTTAACTTTTGAGCCAATATTCACATTATGCTGTCCCTGAAATAAAATTTCTAAATTTTTCTTTCTTAAAAATGTCTTCAAGTCTATTAATGTATCCACTATACTTCCCCTGGTAGAGGGAATAAACTTGAGACCTTTAGAAAATAATGTAAAATGCTTAGTAGTAACCTCTTCTCCACTATAATTGTAAATATTAAAATCATGAAGCCTGTGATGTGGTTGTTCCACTACAATATTCTCCATGTCCTCAACATGTTCCTGTCCCCCTTCACTGCTTACCTCCATTATTGTCTCCTGCTGCTTGGGGGACCCCTCTGAAAATATTTTGCTGGAGATTTTTGCCTCAACCTATCCGCCCTCCTGAGTTCAGGGAAATCACCATTATCAATGTCATGCTATTCCATTCCCCCATTCATCCTGTAATCGGCCTGTCTAAGTGATGTACCCCATGCATTATACAAATAATGCCCCTGAGTGTCTGGACCCCTATTGTGTCCATAACCCCCCCATGTAATTTCTACGGTCAAAAGTATCCCTTCTAGGAAACGGGTATGCTGGTTTCTGGTGATATTCCCTCAAATCCCTGTCTGTTGTTCCACATTTTCTTTTAAAAATTAATTTACATTTATCCTCCATGTACTGTTTGATCAAGTCATGCTTCCTGTTCTCACTCTCAACAGAAAACATCAAATCATTGGTCACCACATTGTTTAAATAATCAGTCTCTTCATACAGTTTTTGTATTTGTCTTTCATTCTCTTTAGTAAATGCTCTCATAAGGTCATGACCACTACGGTCAAAAATTTGTAATAATTCCTCATGAAAGGTAGAACTTTCCACCACATTATTAGGAAACTTGTACATCTGTAACCCTTTTGGTACAATGCCCCTTGAAATACTGCCTTTTAAATAGCTATTATCAATTCCCAATGCCTTATGTTTAAAAAATAAATCTGTTAGTTTTTTAATATTATCACCATATGACATATCAAAATCTGTCCCCTCATGTCCATCGTCCTACAGCCTGCCCCAAATGAATGTCGGCTTCCTGGTTACACGCTGGTGTTAATACACTACCCGAAGCACCTTCCACATTCGGCAGATTAAATTCAGCCATAACATTGTCCACAGCACCCTGCGAGCCACCGAACATCAGCGAAATAAGCTGCATTAAATGCCCTTCCACTCGCAGCAGTTGCTAAATGAACATATTTCTATCGCCCCCATTTTGAAAATGAGGGCAGCCAAATTATAAAGTGTTCCACATTATTTTAGAAATATTTCCCTGTTCATGTGACATCACATTTTTCCATATTTGTTACATATATTTTCTGGTCGATTTAGGCTATATATTTCATTTATATCATATATATTTTATATATACTCTTGCATTTATATCTTATATACATCTATATAGCCTATACTGAGATAGGATTTATTTATTATTTATATTTTTTTGTACTACTTACTTATATTGTGCTTTTAAATTGGTCACCATACTATGCATCTATGTGTGTTTACATTTATATTTATTATTATATTTTTATGCATTCTTCATTCTATTTTAATTCAATTTTTCATATATCAATTCATATGTTTTTAAAAAAAACCCTTGCAGCTTATAAATCTGCTTATTTATTTACCTGCATTTTCATTGATATGTTTTTAAAGAATCTTTAAAATGATACAGAAAGCAGAGTATCTGCATAAATTGCTATGTGTTTTAATTATCAGTTTATTAAACTATTAAACAATGAATGTGATTTGTGAGGGTGGGAGATATAAAGGATAATACAGTCATTCTTTGTTACATCTGAAAAAGTCCTGTGGACGAAAGTGCTGTGGGGAGATTTGCGTTTATGTACTGAATAAACTGCTGGTGCTTCCACTTTGACTCGTGGTTCATGCTTTATGTTTGGTTACGTCCACTTGGTGCCTGTGTTTGCTGCACTATCCTCTGGAAATGATCCTTTGTACCCAGTAGTCATTTGCTATTTTGATCCAGGTGTCTGGGTTCAAAGATAAGAGACCCCTGACTGCCTCCAGAGCAGGACAGTTGGGCCTCCTTTCAGGAGTGCTGGTAGGGCTTCTCAAAGAAGTGATCTCTATCACCCTGATGTTGTGGACCCCCTCTGCCGTGAGGGCGGCGTCTTCCATTATTGCCTGTCCTCTGCCCCTGGAGGGGGGTTCACCACATGTATCCTGAAAGGCTCCTTGGGCTTTTTGGAAACACATTTTCCCACCGCTTTGACCCTTGGGGTAGGGTCTGGTAGGGTGGAAAAATGGACCCCAATGGCTGACAGAGTCTTTCCGTCCTGCTCACACCTGGTTAAGGTTTCCTTGACTTTAGGCCTGAAAAGGGACGAGCCATCAAAGGGGGTATTCACGAAGGATGACTTGAAAGGCTCAGCGAAGGAACACAAGCACATCCAGGAGTGTCTCCTAAGAGCATCTCCTCTACCCGCTGCCCTACTCGTCCCATCAGCTGCATATGAAATGAAGCGCATGGACGAGTTAACTATAGAACTGAGGGTAGCAAGCTGTGTGGCTACTTTGTCTGTAGCTCCTGCAGCTACTGTACCCTGAAGAGTATCTCCCAGCTCTTTAAGGAGATCTCTTTGCAGTCTAGTAAAATGGGTTAAATAGTTAAACGAACGAAGAGCAAAAGTCACTGAACTAAACATGCGCTTCCCATATCTATCCATGAGCACTGTTAGGAGGATGGATAGATGTGTAAGTTTCAGACATTTCATTTTTGGAGGCTACCGCCAACACCATGGCATCAACTGGCACACCTTTTGTTAAGAAGGATTTATCTAGGGGGGAGATATGAACTTATTAGGCTTCCTAGGGACAGGCTCCATAGTATCCGGAGACTCCCATGCCCTTCGTGAGAACAGCTGCATCAGCTCATCGAAGGGTGGAGACACCCAACAGGTGGAGGACTGAGACTCGAAAGCCTTCAGGAGAAACAGCTCGTCCTCAGTAGGGTTGGTGGAGTGCCAGTCACCTCTCTGCCTAAGGATTTTCAGTATCTCAGCAAATGAGATATCCTCAGAGTGGGACCGTGGGGACCCTTCTGATCCATCCAAGTCAGTGTCAGATGTTAATGACTCCTGATGGGAGTTCAAATGTTTCCTCTTACACACTCTCTTCCTGAGAATCTCATCAGTGGGAGCTTCTGGAGAGGTCTCGGAAGAGCATGGGCCACCTAACAGGGCTTCCTGAGGCTCTGGGTCTCTGCACTTAGCAAGGATCTGTAAGGCAGAAGCAGACACAGGCACTTTAGAAGATGAAGAAGCCGGAACCGAAGTTGAGGATGTCTTGGGAGACATAACTCTCCTCATCGCTTCGAAGGCACCTCTGCTCTGATGAGAAGGGACCAATGGATCCGAGGAAACCCTCGATACCCCTGGCACTGGGACAGTGGGCTCCAAGCCCGAGGTAGGAGCTGAGCTCATTCGAGCTGAAGCCCCGAGAGGCAAAGTTGGAACCAACAAGTCAGTTTGACTATCCTCCCCAGAACCGACCAGAGAGTGTCGGCTCCTAGAGTTCTCAATCAGCACCAAGGACATCAGAGTGAATGGAGCTGAAAACAATGGAGCAGGCTTCGGCTCTAAAGGCTCCACAATCAGCAGGTCCAACTCCTCTGGCTCCGAAGGACCGGTATGACTCAGAGGAGGAAGTGATATAACTGGCATAAGGGTCTTTGGCTCCGAAGCCGCCTGGGTTGTAGCGGATAATTTGGCAAAGGTCGGTGCCTGTAAAAAACTTCTGCACCACCCGATCCATATCCAAATCAGATAGGCTTACAGAAGATCGAGATGATCGGACTGATGGTACCGACTGGAGAAGAGGGGATTTAGGAGTTTCGGAGACCGGTTCCAAGACCGGGGACCGGCTTCTAAAAGAGAAGACAGTCGGCTCCGAGACCTGTGGAGCCGATGCCACAGACTCTATAGATTTTTTTGATTTTCTTGATTCTTTTGATTCTCCAGAAGTCTTAGAGGACTTTGAGGACTTACTAGAGCCATCCTGGTCACTCAAAGCCTCCTGGAAAGAAGGTTTCAACAACCCCCTATCAATAAGCTTTCTTTTTCTCTCTTGGAGAACTCTAGAGGAAAAAGAATGACATATAGAGCATGTTTCTTGTAGGTGCAAGGCACCCAAGCTGTAGTAAGAATCTTTGTGTTCAACATCTTTGTATCCTGTATAGGAAGGGTTAAAATGTGAAACTGCATTGCGTGCAAAGAAATAAGCTAAAATGAGTTGTTTTTCTTGTAAGGAATTTGCTGACCAAAAAGGAATGCACAGATGCTACTTTGGTCCAGGCACAGGCCTATCTTGGGACTGACCTCTGACCAAGGAGGAGTGCATAGATGTTACCTTGATGTAGGCACCAACTTATCTTGTGTCTGACTTTTTACCATCTAAGGCTCCAGTGAGTGAATTTATAGCCTTGACTGAAATTCCTTGTCTAGTAACCAGCTGCTGAGTATGCATGAAAGAGGTATAAAACCCATGTAAAGTGTGTAGAAATTAGACTGCCAGCAACAGAACTTTTGTGGCAGATCTCCATGCATGTTAAACTCTTTTTTTTTTTTTTTTTTTGCTTTTTGATTCTTTCAGTATATGTTTAGAGTATTAAAAATCTTTTTGACATTTCTGGCTCAAGAACGGGGCCACCTCTTCAATCGCATAAGAGGGACTAAAAACCTGTACAGGAAGGGGAGAATCTCGCTCCTTGAATGGAAAGACCTCCGACAAAAAAGTCGTAAGTAGAGGCCAGTCACTCTTAGATTCGATCCGACGAGGGCGGAAGATCCGTAAGGTAAGCTTTTTGTTTTTGTAAAGTTTTTAAGGGACTAGTCATAAAGGAATTTCTTTTGTTTAAATTTTACAAAAGACGGTAGAGATCTCAGGAAAAGGAAACAGTTTTTCTTTTAAATAAGAAAAATGGAAACAGTTTTCTTTTAAATAAGAAAATGGGAATAGGAAGCAGTTGTTGTGTTAGTAAGGGCTGCTTAAATAAAAGGACTGAGGATGAGGAATATATGTTTAAATTACATCCAAAAAACTTAAAATATATGAAAAAAAAAAAAAGACTATGGGTTTAGTGGTACCTTGAATAAATCAGAATGTCAAAATCTAGTGAGAGACCAGGGACACAGGAGGTGTTAAAAAACAAAAAAAGGTAGGATTTCCTCAAGCACAGAAATGGTTAGAAGAAGCTAATAAGAGACATAGGGAACAATTTTCAAATAAGGAAGTAGTGGCTCGAGTGCAAAAGGTGCATTTTTGTCCACAAAGAAGATGGAAACATCTATTGTCTGTCGTAAACCAACGGCCCTACCCTTGTATTCTGATGTCACTAAAGACAGGGTTAGTCCACCCCAGTATCAAAAAAAAAAAAAAAGCAGAAAATCAAGAAAAGGTGTCCTTCATAGTCTTACAGGAGGCAGAGAAGCAGGAAAAAATACCCTCCATAGTTTTACAAAAACAAGCAGAGGAGACTAACCATAGTATAGACAAATCAGAGTAAAAACAAAAAGAAGCTAAGGTATATACCCTGTCCACACACTCGTATCCCTTTACATGCAGATAAATATCTTGAGAAAAAGAAAAGAAAACAGGCTCAAACCTTTATGGTGAGCGGATAAAACACTTATGTTGATGTAAGCCCAACAGAGGTAGAGGAAGGGAACAGGGTAGAGGCAGAGGGAGACGGAATGTAGGACATTTTGAAAATTACGAAGGCAGACAAAAATGTTTTAAATGCAGTAAGAAGGGCATTTAGAGATTGCCTGAATCCCGGAAATCCACTGCTGCTCCAAATCATAGTTCAGCATGACTATATAATGGCACCGGACCCAGATGCTGAGGTCGACTGGCAAGAGTCAGTAATACAAAATGAGAATGATTTTGAGAATGTGAATAAAGAAGGTAAAGGAATGTGCAGGATGGGAGAATGAAGTGACTGATTTTTCAGAATATCAGGTTATTAATTTAACAGCTTGGCTGTAACTATGCAGCTAGAGGCACAACCGACATCACACTTCAAGTGGAAGGGAAGGATGTAGAATTTTGTGTGATTCAGGGGCCTCCAGGACCCTGCTAAAACCTCTGCAGTGCCATCTGATGTAACTTCTAATGACTATGTATTAGTCAAGGCAGCCAATGGCCGCATTTATAAAGAACCACTATCTAAACCCTTATGGTTCACGGACCCTGAAACTAACCAAACTATCAGGTTTCGAGTCATTGTCTAAATTTGCCCTGTAAACTTATTAGGAAAAGATTTAATGCACGTGTTTGGCATAGCAGCTGTGCCGACTGCATCAGGGATTCTAGCCAAGCGAGTAAAAATTCAAGATGTTATGTTGCAGGTGTGGCAAGGTGATTTACACTACTGGTACAGTAATGATCCTGGACCACAAAATGTAGTAAATGAGCTAACTAATTTGGCCTTCACCTCCGAAGACAGGCTAACGCCACCGGGAGGGCCATTCTGACTATATCTCCTAATCCCGCAGGAAAAATTAAAGTTACAATCAGTACCAGACTCCTTATGGTCCCGCGGGCAACATGACATTGGGCTAATAAGAACAGCAGGACAGGTTAAAATAACTCCAAAATCCGACTTTAGACCTCACAAGCGCCAGTATCCGCTAAGTAAAAAGGCAGAAGAAGGCATTCTACCAGTGATCACGGCTCTATTACAAGCTGGGGTTTTAATTCCATGCACAGATTCACCGTGTAACACACCCTTGTTCCCAGCCGGATGGGACCTGGAGAATGGTACAGGATCTGCAGGCTGTGAATGCTGCTGTGGTACCAAGGGCTCCTATGGTCCCAGATCCATCTGTTTTGTTAAATGATATCCTTCCCACAGATAAGTATTTTTCTGTCATTTATATCAGTAACGATTTTTTCCATCCCTCTACAGGAAACTAGTAGGTTTTGGTTTTTCATGGTACAGCGTACACCTACACCAGGCTACTGAGGCAGGGCAGGAAAGAACCTGTCTTTTTCTTCAAGAAATGTCAACAAACCTGGCACAGTTTTCAACCGCATATGGCTGTCATCTACTGTTATCGTGGACGGCTTTCAGCGGCAAGCGTACACTACACAAAGGTCTCGCCGAGGGATATTGTGAAAGCCCCACAATCTTTTTCAGAAGAAATGTCAACAAACCTGGCACAGTTTCAACCGGAGCATGGCTGTCATCTGTGTTATACGGGATCTACATCTTACTGGCTGCACCCACGGAGGCTGTCTGTGAGTCCAAACTATTCGGTTATTGCATTTCTTGAAAGAGGGACATAAGGTAAACAAATCTAAATTACAATTTTGTAAAGCTGAAGTACGATATCTAGGCTGTACCATTTCAAATGCTGGTAGACAACTGGATAGCTGTAGAAAAGAAGCTATTTTACAGGCGATGCCCAGTACAAAAAAGGAATGATGTCATTTTTAGAAATAACTAACTTTGTCGTAGTTGGATTCCCAATTATGCAGAGGAAGTGAGTCCACTTTCAGAACTTATTTTGCATCTCCCATGGCAGCACATGACGCGCTGAAATGGACAGATAAGGCAATACAGGCATTTACTAGGGTAAAGCAACTAATAGCAGGATCTGTAACACTTAGCTTCCCTGACTATACAAAACCTTTTGTTCAGACAGTAGATTGTAAGCAGGGTTTTATGACATGGGTTCTTTTGCAAATTTATGGGGATAAGTTGAGGCCATTAGCTTTTTATTCCAGTAAATTAGACACAGTGGCACAATCGTTGCCACACTGTGTGTCGCAGCTGCACTGGCCGTCTGCAACCTAGTTTTGTTTCATGTAATACTTCTACAGGATAAAGTTACCTTTCTCTCCTAGCAGACACTTGTCCTGCATGACAACATTACTATCACAACCACACATGACCATTGAGCGATGCACCACTCTTAATCCAGCCACGCTGTTACATACAGCTGATGACGGTGCACCTCACGTATGTTTAGACTTAATACACTCTAATGTCTTGCCAAGACCAGACCTTAAGGATCAGCCTTTGGCAAATTCAAATTGGACCCTGTTAGATGGGTCAGCACGTAAGAATGAGGCAGGTATTACACAAGTGGGTTATGCAGTCACAACTGAGACTAAGGTACTAGAGGCAAAACCTCTCCCCAGGAATCTGTCTGAATTGATTGCTTTGACCAAAGCATGTACCATTTCCAAGGATAAGGCAGTTACTATCTACACAGATAGTCAGTATGCTTTTCCACGGTCCATGTCTTTGCACAGCAATGGAAAAATAGGGAATGGTTACTGCCTCAGGAAAGGAAATAACCCACAAGGATTTAATCCTTAGCCTCTTACAAGCTGTCCAACTGCCACGGGATTGGCCATCTGTAAGCGCAGCACACACAAATGCCAAGGATCCAGTATCACTTACAAATGCACTAGCTGACAAAACTGCAAAAGTGTAGCCTTAACCTCTACTTTTGCACTCGAGACCACACAAAAAGAACTTCACCCTACAGATAAATTTGATCTACAAACTTTACAAGTAATGCAGAAACTTAGTACAGTTCAGGAAAACAGCGATGGGTTAAATATGGGGCTATTCAGAAGCAAGGAGTTTTGTAGGTCCAAATGATAAGTATGTCTTGCCAACAAACCTTTTTAGGTATGCCTCATTTATGACGCATGGCCCATCTCATCTGGGCCCTGCTGCTATGTTTCAGATAATCCAGCAAATTTTCTGGACCAAGGGTTTTATAGCCGATTTTGTTGGTCGTGCCTGCTTTGTGCACGATACCATGGTGGTGGGTGCGGATCACCCCAGCAGCTTTTCCGCTGCCTCCGTATCCAGTTCACACAATCTGTATGGATTTTATTGAACTAACTCCTGTTCAACAAAAGCGATTTGTGTTAGTCATTATTGATGCTTTTACAAAATGGGTAGAAGCTTTTCCGTAGCACACTCAGATGCACTGTCAGTAGCCAAGGCTCTTACAAATAACATTATCTCTCATTTTGGGCTACCTACATGCATCTATTCTGATAATGGCACAGTAAACCAAGTTATTCAAAAGCTGGCCGCTTTTCAGATCAAGTTAAAATATCATTGAGCCTACCACCCACAGTCAGCAGGGTTGGTTGAACGCCATACTGGCATTCTCAAAGGCAAGTTACATAAACTCATGACCGAGACACATCAGTCTTGGATAAACTGCTTACCTCTGGCACTCCTGTCAATTTATTACGCCCCGCAGTGGCAAGGTCTTTGAGGGGGTGAAGAGATAGCAGATTACATGAGGAAATGCTGACAAAACTAACACTTCTCTAACGAATTATTATTTTCAGATCAGAAGAACAACAGGATCCTGAAAGTGGAACCAGGAAACTGAGGAACACTAATTAGTAGTAATCTTGTTTTGTATGAATATCTGACTATTGTAGCAATGCAAATACCGTTTAGTCTTTCCCACAAAAGCATTCCAAACTAATTTTGTTGTTAATAAGTGTGATTGTTACTTTTCTGTTTTGGCGTTTTATTTTCAAACGAAACTAGCCAAGTGAAGAGAGATAAAATACAGCTTGGCATCCACCCTTTTAATACGTACCAAGCTATTAAATATGCATATGCTTTGTCTTTTAATGTTTCAAATTGTTGGATATGCACAGCTATCCCTACTGTACATGGTGGCCTGATGTTAGGTACAGTCCCTTTGGGGCAAATGATACATGGACTAATTTACTGTTTGAAACTTCAACGAGCGTTAAAGGACAAAATAGCACTACCCTCATGGGTCGTCAGAATGGAACTGTATGTTTCCAGAGATCTGGAAAAATTAAGGTTGGATGGAGTCAATGTAAGGTAACCATAATTCATAACTGTACATTAGATGGGCACTGTGCAACAAGTTTCAAGCCTATAAGAGTGCTTATTAATAGTACAGGGCTTATTAATGTCACAAGTTTTGTTGAAAAAATGTTATCTGTGTATGATCCTTTGTTTAAAGGGATACAAGACAAAGGAAATCATTCTATTCCAGTAAATATCACTCTTAAAGTGAATGACTGTTATTTTGTCTGTGGTAAAAAAAAGCATACAAATGGTTACCAAGGAATTGGTCAGGCAGTTTGTTTTTTGGGTTATTTGGCACCAGCTATAAGACATTCATTTACTCTTCCCCAAGGTAAAATCTGAAATGTAATGCTGTGAATAAACCTGTTAATCCCGTAGGTAACATTGATGCATCCTGAATCTATCATCACGATTTGGCCCACAGTAGCAGCAAGGGACTGTCACACATGGACTTGGGCGATGATGTCATTTCTTGGGCTGGTATTCTTCCAGCTTATGGGACAGTAAAATCTATTTGGGAGCTCAGAAAACTGTCAAAACTGTTAGAAACTCTGAGCAATGCAACTTTTTCTGTGCTAGGATTGGTGACGGATGAGTTAACTGCAATAAGGACTGTAGTGTTGCAGAATCGTATGGCGCTCAAACTCACCCTGCGAAAGGAGGTACTTGCAAGTGTTGTCCGTTCATTACAGACAACTGATATGACATTAACAGTCATCTGGAGATCCTACAGCAAGTTTCTGAACTTACAAAACCAGGACAGAATCCATTGACTGACTTTTTCCAAAATTGGTTTGGGAATTGAGGAACAGTACGTATGAATGTCTTAATTGCTGTATGTATTGGTGCCATTATATTCCTACTGTTGGGTTGTTGCTGCATTCCTTGCATCCAAATGATAATATCAAGTGTATTGTCTGCCAATGCAACTAAAGCTTATTATTCTGAATATACAGGAAATGAACTGTGTTAAAACCTGTATGAATAAAATGTATTACTGGGGATACAAAGTGTTGTGAGGGGAAATGTAGTAAGAATCTTTGTGTTCAACATCTTTGTATCCTGTATAGGAAGGGTTAAAATGTGAAACTGCATTGCGTGCAAAGAAATAAGCTAAAATGAGTTGTTTTTCTTGTAAGGAATTTGCTGACCAAAAAGGAATGCACAGATGCTACTTTGGTCCAGGCACAGGCCTATCTTGGGACTGACCTCTGACCAAGGAGGAGTGCATAGATGTTACCTTGATGTAGGCACCAACTTATCTTGTGTCTGACTTTTTACCATCTAAGGCTCCAGTGAGTGAATTTATAGCCTTGACTGAAATTCCTTGTCTAGTAACCAGCTGCTGAGTATGCATGAAAGAGGGTATAAAAACCCATGTAAAGTGTGTAGAAATTAGACTGCCAGCAACAGAACTTTTTGTGGCAGATCTCCATGCATGTTAAATAAACTCTTTTTTGGCCTACCTTTTTTGCTGCGTGATTCTTCCAGTATATGTTAAGAGTATTAAAAATCTTTTGACACAAGCAATAGACACAATTCACATGGCAGTCAGTCACTGACATTTTCTGCCCACATTTAGGGCATTTTTTTGAAACCTGACTTAGGGTGTTTTTCTTTTTCATCAGCCATGACAGAAATGGACACCATGACAGAAACGGACACACCCAACAACAGCAATATCAATTAGCCTTCTAATAAAAAACAGGCTAACTATAAGCACAAAGACACACACACAAGCCTTTTAACTAAGGCTAACTATAAGCACTAATAAGTCTTTAATAAAAAATAGGCTAACTATCAGCAGAAACACACACAACCCTTTTAAACTAAGACTAACTATCACTACTAATAAGTCTTATAAAAACAGGCTAAATATATGCACACAAGTCTAAAATTCAACCTAACAAGCACACACACACACACAGAATTTTAACAAGTAAATTCACACAATAGTATAATAACAACATATGTGACAAAAGGTCACTGAATAAAGAATTTTTTAGTCAGAGAAGTTAAACAGGCCTATAAGGAAAACGAGGCCAAATATAAAGCTAAGAAACAGCACACATGGAAGGGAACTCTATAGATAAAGCTTTAAGAGCTTATCTAACCTAAATATCTATCTACTATAGTGAAAAAAACTAACAACAATAGTTGAAAAATAGTAAAGTATTTAAAGTTTACTGGCCCAAGCTATCAGGAACCTCCGATCAGTTGCAGCGGCAAACTAGATCTGAGGTAACTCAGGGTGCATCAAGGGACAGGGAGTTGGCCTCGAGCTACTTGAAATTCTCAAGCTTTGCAATAGGTGCCGACTTGGAGCCGAGGGATCGGCTCTGAACCCATCAGTAAAGAATGAACGGCGGGATAGAACAACTTCACATATTATTTTCTAAAACCATACTAATAAATACTCTCAAATTGCTAATCAACATTTTATCCAGATTAGTAAAGAATTTCATAAAACCATTCAATCCCTAACTCATGGAGAATGACAAAATATAAATCTTGAAAATCTATCGTAACAAATATCAAGTCATCCTTGAACATGTCATTTGAAATCTTCATCAAAAAATCCCATGAGTGTAAATAATTATTTGAGTGTAAACAATTCGTTGAGTGAACATGTTTGCTGATGTGGTACTCTCTTATTAGAAGGCCCAGTGTGTACTGAGTTCTGAGTTTAAAGAAAGTTGAGTATTTTATGGATGCTTCTTGGATGACATGATTTTCTTTTGGATTCATGGGACGGATAGATTGTGGGAATTTTATGGCTACTTACACTCTATTACTGATTTTTTGAGGTTTACAATGGATGTTCAGGGTGATGTGGTTAACTTTCTGGACATTATGATTAGGAAAAAGAAAAAGAAAAGAAGCTTTGAATCAACTATTTTTTTGTAAGCCCACATATTCTAATACTTTTTTACATTTTGAAAGTATGCATCCTGTTTATCAGAAGAAGGCCCTGGTGAAAGGCCAATATGTAAGATCGGCCAGGATGATCACAGTAGACTGTGACTTCCAGGAAGAATGTGATAATCTGGCAAACATATTTAGCTTGAGAGGCTATCCGGAGACTTTTGTTTTAAACATTTTGACTGAGGTTAAGCAAAAGAGAATGACTGATCATTTTTTAGCCACTATTAGGTTCTAGGGGAATAGAAACTCCTGGCTTTACTCGAGTGACTACTGATACTGGATTGTTTAACAGGGCCCTTAATTTGATTTATAACAACAATTCCTTTAGAATTAAGGGTATTACACAAAGAAACTGGAGAGTATCAGGGCCCGAAAAGAGCATACAAAAACTGTTGATGAAAAACCAGCTGTTGTTTATGAAGAAAGATTTATGTGTTAAAATGTTACTCAACAGGTCAGTGAGACAGTCAGATAATGGCATATGATTAAATGTGGCCACTGGGCCTAATGCCCTTATATTATGGAAGGTGCATTTGTTGTTTTGCTAGGCTATGGGCAAATTAATATCGGTAAGAGATTTTATTGTGTTAGTAAGCGGGTTATTTACCTGGCCTTATGTGAGGTCGGCAGTGCATTCTACATAGGTAAGACTAAACTTAGTCTTAGAAAGAGGGTTTATCAGCATCTTTATGACATAAAGAATAAAAATATGGAAAATGCACTGTACTAACATTTGAAAAAAATCCCTCTCATGGTTTTAAATTTATGATTATTGATCAGGTGGACCTTGGGCAAAGCGGTAGGCCGGGTGATGATTTTTTAGAATTCCAGAAACTCCGATGGCAGTTGAAGACCAATGCCACTGTATACCCTGGACTGGATGATACCACTTCACTATCTAATCTTTTAAAGCAGAGAGCAGCTTTTTCTCTATGAAGCGGTATATGTACATATGATATTTTTAACAGTACTTTCTGTATTTCTTTTGTTTGATAAATTATTTATTAAGTTTTAATAATGTGTTGCTAGATAATTTAAATTGCATATATATTTTAATTGCATATTAGCATTCATGGTTCTGATTTTTTTCTTTGAGAAGCTCAATCTATTTATCACCATGGTGACTGATTGTTTAATGATTGCCAACTGTATTTGAGTAGAGAGGGTGTAAATAGTTTGTTTGTTTGTGAAATTGTGTTCTGAAGAAGTCCTATTATACCATGGATGAAAGCACTAAACTTTTGTATAGGTTCATAGGTTCATAGGTAGGTACTAGGCTATCTGCCCGAAGGCATTTATAAGCCTAGCCAGAATGTGTTGGCTTTCGCCGCCCCCTTAGATTAGTTCCCTGTGCCTCTATCCAGCAGAGCCACTGAAGTGATCCCCGGGGTAAACTTTCTGTTTCCCATCCACTCGTCAAGGTTTCTCTTGAAGAGTGCTAGCGAGGAGCTATGCCTAATGTAGATTGGAATCTCGTTCCAAAGCATGGGAAATCTTCTGGGACAGGAATCTGTCCCTCCAGCACGTCCTATTTATTGTTGTCATGAGGTTTAGATCTCTAGAGTGCGTGGCTTGAGCGGATAAAGTTTTCTTTAGGTGGATCATGTCCATCAATTCTGGGTTGGACATGGCCTTGTATGTCAGGCAGAGAGCACCTCTAAGCAGGCGATATGCAAACGAGTACAGCTGGAGTTTCTTCAGTCGAGCTGCATAGGGCATCTGTTTGAGGCCAGTGATCCTCTTGGTGAGGTACTTCTGTGGTCTTTCCAGCTGTTGCAGGTGTCTTGAAAGGTACATCCCAAATGGGGCATTGTACTCTATGATGGGTCTGATGAGTGATGAGTAGAGGGGCACAATAACCTGTTTTGATCTGGATGCAAACCCTTTTGTGATTAGCTGGGCCACATAGAAGGATGTTCTAACTACTTTGGCAATGTGATTATCAAAGGAGAGATAACTATCTACTTGTGTCCCGAGATCCCTTATTACGTTTTCCGTATTTAGAGGACTACCACCTATGTGGTAGTTTGTGGGTACTTTGTTATTTCCAAAGGGAATAACTATGCACTTTACGGCATTTAGCTTGAGGCCATGATTTTGACACCAGGTATCTGTCTCAGTGAGACCATTTTGGAGGATGTCTGTGTCAGCCGGTGAGTCAATTATAGCCCCTAGTTTGCATTCATCTGCAAACTTGGTCAGCCATAGTCCTCCTGTGCTTGTCTGTACCTCTGAGAAGTATATGCTGAACAGGAGGGGTCCTAGAACTGAGCCCTGGGGAACACCACTTGTAACCGGTCTAGGGTCAGACCTAGCTCCCACAACTCTCACCATGTGGGTTCTGTCCATGAGCCAATTGGCAACCCATCTTGTGACATAGGGGTTTATGTTCAGGCTGGTGAGCTTGTCTATAATACCAGAATGGGGAATGGTGTTGAAGGCCTTTGCGAATTCTAGGTAGGCTGTTGTGTACCACCTTTCCCTCGTCTTTAGCCTTGGTAACTGTCTCAAAGAAGTCCACTAGGTTTAGGAGGCATGATCTGCCCTTAACAAAGCTGAACTGGGTAGGGTTCAGTGTTTGGAGGTTCCCAATGTCTCTGTTAATGAGTTCCATGATGATGCGCTCCATAGCCTTGCAGACCAAGCAAGTCAGGCTTATAGGGCGATAGTTCCTGGGGTCTGTTGTGGCTCCACCTTTGTGGAGCGGAATAACCGTTGCTGTGCACCACTCTGTGGGTACGTAGCCTGTGGAGAGGCTGAGTTTGAACAGTGTGTTTAAGTGAGGGGTTAGTTCATCTTTAAGCTTGTGTAGGATGCAGCCAAGGACATTGTCCATTCCCATTGATGCTGTGTTTTTGGCTTTGGAGAGGGCTATTTTAACCTGAGTGTCTGTGATTTCAGGGGCTCTACATTCTTCTGGTATGGTTATGAGCCTTTTTGGGGGTGAGAGGGGGGTAAAGTTTTTACTGAACCTGTCTGCCAGGATGTTGGCAATATCAGTTGTTTCAGTGTATTTTGTGCCATTCTGCACTAACTTTGTGCAGATCTGAGCATTGCCACTTAGATTCTTGACATAGCTAAATAATGCCTTGTGGTTATCTTTGGAGTCCTTGGCAAGTTCCCATTCAAAGCTCGCCTTGGACAATTTTATGAGGGATCATAGTTTCTTGCTGATACTGATCAGGGATGTCTTCCCTTCTTGGGATTTTACTCTTTTCTGTACTTTTCTTTCTTCAATTGTATAGCTTGTTTATGGCAGGGGTCCACCAGATTGGTTTCCTTTTTTTGGAGGAGTGAGTCTTGGTTTTGCTTGGGATAGCACGATCCATGCATTCTTGTAGGTGCTCATAGAATGCATTAGCAAAGGATTTAGCAGCTTGGACAGAGATATCCTTTAGCATGGGGGCTTTGAAACTTTCCACCTCCATCTTAAGTAATGTGAAGTTTGCTTTTGAAAAGTTTTTCACAGTGATTTCCTTATCCAGGGGTGGGGGCTGAATGCGGATATCCAAAATGATTTGTTTATGGCCAGATCTAACCAGCGAGGGGTTGACCTCCGGTGTGGAACACCGGTTGCCCGTTTTGGTGATGACCAGGTCCAATATGTTGTCACCTCTGGTGGGAGTGTTGACCAGTTGTTCCAGGGCATTTGAGTTTATAAATTCTAGGAAATGTTGGGCAAGGGAGTTGGTACTTGAGTAGTTCTCCCAGTTAATGCTTGGGTAGTTGAAATCATCCACTATTAGGGTGTTTGGTAGGACCTTTATGTTACCCAGTGTTTCCAGAAATGTGGAATGGGGGTCCTGGGACATGGTGGGTGATCTGTAGCAAGCTACAATTTGAATTGCAGTTTTTCCCATTGTTAGTTGCATGTGGATAATCTCTGAAGCATCGTGCTGTGCCACTAACCTGGAGGTGTGGATATCCTTGATGAATATGGATACTCCCCCGCCTTTTGTATTTTGGTCCGGGTACTGTGGCCGAAATGTATGGTATGAGTTGTAACCTGGTAGTGCTGGGGTGCTCTCTGGAGTCTTAAACCAGGTTTCTGTTACTGCACATATACCGATTTTCTCCATACTGAGGAGTGCCTCGAGTGCGTGCATTTTGAGGTTTAGACTTCTGGCATTGAGTAGTATTACCCTCAGATTTTTGTTACTTGTGCTATTTACAGTGGTGGGTTTGTCTTTTGAGCCTTGCCTAAAAAGGCACAATGGGGTGGAAAGAGCCTTGGCCAGTATTCAAAAGCCTAAGGGTGACAGGTGCAAGCCGTCCCTAGCGAAGCAGCATGGCTTGTCGAGCATGTCATCCCAGGCAGACAGACACTTTTGAGTGACACCAGAAACTTAGCCAATTGTTGAAATTGATATTTTTTCTTTATACTGTTGTATCATTTTTGGTGAGGGCAGGATGCTACTCAGGGTCATACCAGCCTGGGCTACGTGATCAGAAAGCTCTTCCATGTCTCTTTTCATGTAGTCCAGGGAAGTACGGCTCAGGTCATTCACACCAACATGGACAATGACAGAGTCGTATTTGTACTTGTTCTGGAGTGACCTGAATGCTTGTGTTATGTGGCGGATCCTGGCACCTGATAAGCAGCTAACAGTAACCTTCTCTTTATTCAGCCTAGAGAGTGGGATGTCAGTGTGCCTGACTATCGAGTCACCTATTACTAGTATGTTGGGTATGTTATTTTGCCTTGAGGGCTGTGATTGCATGGCACACTGGTTTTATGAAGTATGTGTTTCATGGTTTGTGTTGGAGGGTGGAGGTTGCTTGGATGTCTGCTATGGAGGGCTCTGTTGCTTTTGCAGATTTTTATTTAGAGCTTCCAAGTATGTTTTCATCTAATTACATGTGTTTTTTGCCAGTGCTGGTTTAATGGGTCTATATGAGACTGGTGGTGTGATGCCAGTATTTCTCTTCTCCTCTTGACTGTCTGATCCAGTCTTGGGTTGAGAGGAGAGCTTAGCCTCCAGTTTGGCTGTATAATTGCATTTCTCGCATGTATTAGTGTTTGGTGGTAGGAGGAGAAGGTTGTCTGTGTACATGAGGCAGTTGTAACATTGCTTCAAAATGCCCAGATTCACCAGTTGGACTGGAGAGTACACCTGAAACTGCCCTTTGGACATGCCTGGATAGGTACAGTAAACTGTTTTACTGAATGGCTGGTAAGGTCGAATAGAGAGCCTTGTCCATCTGTGGTGCTAGGGTTTATAAGTGCTTGCTATGAGTTTTGATCAAGTGCTGACTGAGAAATGAATGGCTTGAGTGCTTAAGTTGAAAGTTTGTCTAGTTCCAAGGGAAAAATTGGAGAGGAGACTTTGTGGAGCCGGGAATAGATATACCCTAGCTAACCGGTGCTGCCCGGTGTGTAAAACAGGGCAAATGCGGTTTATATATCAGGGAAATGAAAGAGATAGAAATTAGCCCAAAATGGCCAATAAAGTACTACTTTCTGGGCTGAAATCACTCCTCCAGGGACAGATAGGCTGCTCAAAGCTCCCCTCTCTCACAGGTGAACAGAGAAACGTCCTTCTATCCAAGTAAGGTATGGCCAAACACAGAGATTTGTAACACAGTCCTGAATTCAGCACTAACCTGAAAACTGGACTATACTAGCTTAGAAAGGTGGGAAACAAGTATATATATATATATATATATATATATATATATATATATATATATATATATATATTTTTTTTTTTTTCAAAAAATAAAGCAGATACAATCAAAAAACACTTTAAATGTGCATAAAAAGATGCTTATTGTTATATATCTCAGTTCAGAGTTGTAGTCAATGCCCCTAGTAACAAAGTAGGAAGAAACACAAATACAGTAAAAGCAGATGAATAAACTGCATTTTTTTTTTATAAATATAATAATGTTTTTTGGGGGTTTAGCTCAGTTTATCACCTTCCGTTTTTTTTGTTTTCTTATTTTGGGATTAATTTTTGGTAACTTTTTATTAACACAGATTTGGTTAAAAAGAAAATATCGAAAAAAATTAAATTGTACATTAATCAAATTACAGAAAACTCACAATAAAGAGTAATGATGTGGACTGTGGAGGCCTAGATCATGTTTTATATTGCTGTAATCCAGGAGATTCAGAGTGATCTTCCCTTTCATAGAAAAAATGTAATGTAGAGTTGATCCAGAATAACCTTAGGAGAAATAATTAGATTTTCTAAGTTACAAATTAAAAAGGTAAGGTGAAACACTTTAGTTCTAGTAACTCAATCTAACAAGTGCAGATAGGTCTGCATGTACAACTCCATTTTGGCTTAGTATGTTGCTTATACAAATCATAACAAAAAAAGGGTTCTGAGCAGCACGATCCAGGCACTTACATGAGTGCATGGACCGTGCTATCCCAAACAGAACCAAGACGCTATCCTTCAAAAAAAGGAAGCCAATCTGGTAGTCTCCTGCCATAAAAAAACTGTACAACAGAAGGAAGAAATTGTTGCAAAAGACAGTAAAATCCCATGAGTGGAGGAGCTCCCTGGTCAGCCTCAGCAAGAAGCTGAGATCCCTTATAAGATCCTACAAAGCTAGCTATGAAAACAAAATTGCCACTGATTCTAAGGACAACCACAAAGCATTTTATAGCTATGTCTTGAATCTCAATGGCAGCACCCAGATCTGCTCTGAGTTAAAGCACAACGGCACACAAATTACAGAACCAAATGATATTGCCAACATCCTGTCAGATAGGTTCAGTGCTAAGTTTACCCCCCTCTCACCCCCTAAAGGGCCCATATCTATACAAGAAGAATGCAGAGTCCCTGTAATCACAACTACGCAGGTAAAAGCTGCACTCTCTAAAGCCAAAAACACAGCATCCATGGGACCGGACAACACCCCAGACTGCGTTTTACACGAACTTCAGAATGAGCTGGCTCCCCACCTAAGCACCATGTTCAATCATAGCCTCACATCAGGCTTTGTACCCACTGAATGGCACACAGCTACAGTTATCACACTCCACAAAGGGGGAGCCACCACTGATCCTGGGAACTATCGCTCTATTAACTTGAAACATCTGGTCTGCAAGGCCATGGAACGTATCATCATGGAACTCATAAACAAAGACATTGGTAACCTCCAAACTCTGGACCCCACCCAGTTCGGGTTTGTGAAAGGCAGATCATGCCTCCTGAACCTCATCGACTTCTTTGAGGCAGTCACCAAAGCCGTAGATGAGGGTATGGTGGTTCACGTAGCCTATTTTGACCTCGCCAAGACTTTCAACACCATCCCCCATTCTGGAATTATAGCTAAACTTACTAAACTAGGTATAAACCCCTATGTCACAAGATGGGTTGCCAACTGGCTCACTGACAGAGCCCACACTGTAAAAGTTGCAGACTCCAAATCTGACTTCAAACCAGTGACAAGTGGAGAACCACAGGGTTCAGTCCTGGGACCTCTCCTGCTTGGTATCTACTTCTCTGAAGTACAGGCTAACACAGAAGACCTCTGGCTAACGAAGTTCGCAGATGACTGCAAGCTAGGAGCCATAGTTGAGTCCCCAAATGATGTGGACATCCTACAGAAGGGCCTCACTGAGACAGATGCCTGGTGTCAGAGCCATGGCCTCAAGTTCAGTGCCAAAATGTGCACTGTCATCCCCTTCGGTAAAAAATCTGCACCCATAAACTACCACATAGGTAGCAGTCTACTTAACACCAAATGTGTGATAAGAGACCTTGGGACCCAGGTGGACAGTAGTCTCTCCTTTGATAATCACATCACCACAGTAATCAGGAAGTCCTTCTACATGGCACACCTCATCACAAAATGGTTCTCATCCAGGGAAAAAAAGGTCATTGTTCCCCTCTACTCGACACTCATTAGACCAATTATAGAGTACAACGCCCCTTTTGGAATGTACCTCACAAGACATCTGTGGCAGCTGGAAAGGCCACAGAAGTACCTCACAAAGAGGATTACTGGCCTCAAACAGATGCCCTACACTGCCGTCTCAAAAAACTCCAACTTTACTCCGTAGCATATCGCCTTCTCCGAGGTGATCTCTGCCTAACATATAAAGCTATGTCAAACCCAGATCTGTTGGACATGCTACACCTAAAGAAATCCCAGTCCCTCTGAGCTACACACACAGGGACCTAAACCTTGTCACCACAATAAACAGGACGTGTTTGGGGGATGGATTCCTGTCCCAGAGACTTGACATACTCTGGAACAAACTACCTATCTGTATCAAACAAAGCTCCTCATTAGCACTCTTCAAGAAAAATCTTGATGATTGGATGGGAAATAGGAAATTCACCCTGTGGATCACTTCTGTGGCTCTGCTTGACAGGGGCACAGGAAAATAACTTTCTTGGGTGGCGTAAGCCAGGGAACCTTGTTGGCTAGGCTTACTTAGGTCCTTGGGCCGATAGCCTAGTACCTACCTATGAACCTATGTTGCCTAGACACTTGCAAAGAATGAACTGTTAATAAAGCAGAAGAGGATGAAAATGTCTAAAGCAATGCACAGATCTGGTACATTTTTAAAACTACTAATGATTCAGTTTTATTAAAGACACTATTTACATCTTAAGCTTCTAGTGTCAGGAGACAAATAAGATCAAATCATCAGCATACACTAGCAGGATATATTTAAAATGACATATATTTGTGAAGACTTTGTTTTCAAGGTATAAGAGTACAGAATTAAAAAAAAATAAATTAATGCAGATAACAAAGGACACCTTGGCTTTACTTCCAGAAATACTAGGAAGTATACTAATATCGGCTTTACATTCCACAGTGGCATGACAGCTGTAGATGTGTTTCCAACAGTGTAAAACCTGATATATAATTACAGAGATAGCTAGATAGATAGATGGATAGATAGATATACATAAATAAAGTGGATTGATTGCTTTGGAGGCATCATAAATTAAAACGCAGGAAACATATTAGCAAAAACTTGTGGGAAATTATGCTCTTCAAAGTGAGTTATACTAAGACTGTAAAAGAATATTAACACTGAAAATTCTAGGACAGAAACAAACTGAAAAGGACAGAGAATGTGGTCAAGTAGATGAAAAAGCTTGTGACAATTTGCTCTTGTACTTATTGTATGATCAGTAATAAGAACAGATATGTGGTGAAGGGGATGATACTGCACAATGCCACATTCACAATAATAACATAAATATTGGCAAACTGCATGCAAGATAGGATGTACTAGGTACAAATACAAAGAATATGGATCACATTAAGTGAAACAGGGAGGGAAGCTAGTTATTCAGACAAAACATGACCACATTCAACAGGGAGTCCAGTTTTCTTGGCATTTTATTTTTCATAACAGAATAAATAGCATTTTGGACTTCTAGTTA
The DNA here is from genome assembly GCF_019279795.1 of Protopterus annectens. Taxonomy (NCBI): domain Eukaryota; kingdom Metazoa; phylum Chordata; order Ceratodontiformes; family Protopteridae; genus Protopterus; species Protopterus annectens. Next base: position 1,199,774,242 of record NC_056737.1, read on the forward strand.
GGTGAAAAACAAATTAAGTGCCAGCTGCCATGCATGCGACTTACTGTAACAAACATTCAATAAAAGAAACATTTGGCATTCATTGCATAGAACATTGCTGAATGTAAACAGTATGGAGTTTTGATTTGGAATAGTGTATCACTGAGAAGTAGGTGAGCTTTTAAAGACTTGTTTCTTTCCTTGTAAAATAAGAGGTTTTCCTATTCTGTCATGTAACATTATCCGAATTCTTATTTTATGTGAATATTTAGAACGCATAGCTAAACATCGAGTTAACTTTAATCAAAAGTAGCGAGCGTGCTTACGCACGCGAGCGCGTGCGCGCGCACACACACACACACACACACACACACACACACACACACACACATTATTAACAGCAACACAAACTGCATTTTCGCATGGGGTGACAATAAGCCTGCCTGCACCCCCCCCCCCAGCCCCCAACATGTCTGCATCTATAAATATACTAAATCCAACAATGTACACCTTTGTGGGGGGTCATAAGAAACTTTCTTACCTCACTGATCAGTGATTTCTGTATGTAAAGAAATTACTAGAAAAATAGTAAATTAATAGCAGAGTCACCTACACACTGCATGTTCTACTCAAATATATATTTTTGGCAGCACAAAAATCATACTTCTGAAACATAAAGTTGGAAAGCAGATTAGGCAGAATCACTCCCATTTCTGTTAATTACATTAAATCTGTGTTTTCCCAGTTTATCAGGTACTAATTATGCTAAATCACATTTTTCTGAGCTTGCAGTTACTTAGAAGCACCAATACTTTTGAATGTTCTCCAAAGTTTGAATGTAACTTGTCATGGTTCTAGACTGTTTTCTAGCATTGCCCACTGAGCACTGGGATAGGCTTGGCTTATGCAGAAATTACATAAAAATGGAAATGCGAAAATAAGAAGTTATGTACTCACCATAACGTTCCATCTGAGTAGGTATCTTCATTTGTCTGCAACCTGTGGGATACAGATCCGATCTCGGATCCGAGCCGGCAACTTCTATCATAGCATAGATCTGAGCTCCTAGCTCCTCCCCTTACCCATAATCCCCTGCCTACCCTAACTGACCTCAGATCAAGTTTGCCCCATAGCACAGCAGATAAAAGTGTCCCAATGGGAACATATGCTAATAACACAAGAGCGATCATATTGGTCAGGGGGAAGGAGGGGGGGATGGTTGCAGACAAATGAAGATACCTACTCAGATGGAACGTTATGGTGAGTACATAACTTCTTAATCTGCAGTAGGAACTTCATTTGTCAGCAACCTGTGGGACAGAGTCCCCAGCTACCTAAATCTTGGGTGGTCTTCATGGAAGGATATTCCGGAGCACCGCAGAGCCAAAGGACGCCCTACCTCGGGAGACAACATCTATTTTATAGTGGCTGATAAAGGTGTAAGATGAAGCCCAAGTGGCTGCGGAACAAATGTCATCCAGTGGAACCCTAGCTTGAAAGGCCGCAGAAGTGGCAACGGCCCTAGAAGAATGAGCATGGACTCCTTGAGGTGCAGGCCTTCCCGAGCTTTGATATGCTAAAAGAATACAACTCGAAATCCATCGAGAGAGAGAAACTTTAGAAACTGACTTTCCGAAATTACTTTTGGCAAAGGAGATAAACAACTGATCGGATTGACTATGATCAGCAATTCTATGGATATAAAAACGTAGTTGTTTGTGTACGTCTAAGGAATGTAGCTTGTACTCTCCTTTGTTATGAAAGTTGGGGAAAAACACTGGAAGATTGATAGATTGATTGATGTTCGCTTCTGAAGATGCCTTAGGTAGAAAGGACGGATTGATCCTGAGGTAAACCCTATCCGGGTGAAAGACCAGATATGGTGGTTTGACACAAAGAGCTTGCAATTCCGACACTCTTTTGGCTGAAGTTATGGCCACCAAAAAGGCTGTCTTCCAAGAGAGAAATTTGAGATCAACCGTGGCCGCTGGTTCAAATGGGGGACCAGTCAAGGCCTGCAAGACTAAGGATAAATCCCATGGAAGTACCACCTCTTTAACTGGAGGCCTAAGGAGGAAGGTACCCTTGAGGAAGGTCTTACACAGTTTGGAAGTGATAAGAGGGCCAGACTCTTGCCCCACGTGATAGTATGAGATTGCTGCCAGTTGTACCTTGACTGTGGAAGAACTAGCCCCCTGGTGAAAGAGAGGTTAGAAAATCTAGAACCGACGATATCGGGGCTGTAAAAGGGTCTAAACGACCACCGGGTTGGAAGGGTGGCCTAATGGTTAAGGTGTTTGCCTTACAAACACAAGGTGCAGGGTTTGAGTCTCACAAGGGATAATTGGCTAGGCTTAAAATGGCTCACAAGGGCAATTAGCTTAGTACTAATCTATGAACCTATGAACCTATGTTCTACCCAAATGGTGAAGCGTTTCCACTTACTCCGATAAACCTTCCCGGTGGAAGGCTTGTGAGCTGCTACAAGATTGGCCTTGACCGGTGAAGAGATCCCGGGAGTCCTTATGAGGAGTGGAACTGGAGCAACCAAGCTGTCAGCTTGAGGATGACCAGGTTCGGAGTCGGAAGACCAAGAGGGTGAGAAATGAGATCCAGAATGGGATCCAGAATCCATGGTGGATACACTAGATGAGACCATAGGTAAGGGAACCACGTCTGATGAGGCCAGAATGGGGCAATGAGGATCATCTTGCTCCCCAGCAGCCTGGCTTTCTGTAATAATTTCAACATCATGGGAAGAGGAGGGTAAGCATAAAGCAGACCGAGAGGCCAAGCATGAACTAGAGAGTCTCTCAGGGACTCCCCCGGAGGGGGGATCAGAGCGAAGTAATCGTTGCATTTGGTATTTGAAGGAGAGGCAAAAAGATCGCAACAAGGTTGCCCCCATCGGGCAAATACTTGCTCTGCAACTCGATGGTTGAGAGACCATTTGTAAGGAGTCAGGATAGTATGACTGAGCCTGTCCGCTAGAATGTTGGACCGTCCCGGAATGTGCGTTGCTATGAGAAAGCGGTTGGTGGAAATCGCCCATTCCCACACTCTCATGGCCTCTCGGCAAAGGGGGTAAGACCTGGTTCCCCTTGTTTGTTGATGTACCAGACGACCGACATGTTGTCTGTCTGTACCGCAATCGTCCCTACCGGAAGAGAGTTGTGTAGTGCCTGCAACATCAAAAGCACCGCCCTCTTCTCTAGGACGTTGATATGCAAGGAGGTCTCTACATCGTTCCATGTGCCTTGGACTGTCCTGCCTGAAAAATGCCCCCACCCCAGGTGAGAAGTGTCCGTGGTCACTGTGTCGACTGGCGGAGGTAGTGAGAAGGGATGTCCCATGTGGAGGTTGGGAGACTGGAGCCAAAACATGAGCGATTTTCTGCAAACCTTGCTTAAGGAAATGGGGTGAGACAGGGGGTTGCGAGACAGGGACCATTGTACCTGGAGGGTCCACTGTAGAACCCTCATGTTCAACCGGGCCAATGGCAGCAGAGGGATTGCAGCCGCCATAGATCCTAGGGCCCTCAGGATCAATTCCGCTGAAGGAGTTTGCAGTTGAAGGATGGCCTGCATGTGCAACATCAGGTTCCGAAGCCAATCTGGAGTCAAGAACGCAAGCATCTGTCTGGAATCCAGTCTCGCCCCTATAAAATCCAACACCTGTGTAGGGATGAGAGAGGATTTGGTCATGTTGATGGTTAATCCTAATAGTGGAGCCAGACTGAGGAAATAATCCCTGCATGAATAAAGTAGATGCCTTGTTGGGGCTGTGAGGAGCCAGTCGTCCAGGTATGGAAAGACCTGAATTCCCTGGAGTCTCAGGTGGGCTGCTATTATCACTAGGACCTGGTTGAACACCCTGGGGGCTGAGGTGAGACCGAAGGGGAGGACCCTGAATTGAAAGTGACTGGCTCCCAGCCGGAAGCGGAGAAACCTCCTGGAATGCCTGTCCACTAGAATGTGATAGTACGCATCCTTGAGGTCTATGGAGCACATCCAGTCGTCCTCCCGCAATAAGGGGAGGACGGATTGCAACTTGACCATTCGGAACTTTTCTTTGGGTACTGTCAGGTTTAGGAGAGAGAGGTCGAGGATGGACCTCAAGTCCCCCGTCTTTTTTGGCACCAGAAAGAACTTGGAGTAAAACCCTGATCCGACTTGATCTAGGGGGACGGGTTGGATGGCTCTTTTTTGCAGAAGCTGCTGAATTTCTGCAGCAGCCGCCTTCCTCTGACTGGGTGGAACGTCGGGAAGGCTTCTGATTCTGGGGTTTACTATAAAGGGAATTTGGTAACCTCTGGATATAATACGAAGCACCCAGCGATCCGTTGTTATGGACTCCCATTTTGCTAGGTGCCTCGAAAAATGCCACCCGACTGCCTCCAGAGTGGAGCAGTCAGGTAACCCCTCAGGGGTGCTGCGTGGGCCTGTCAGAGAACGGTTCTCTGGACCCAAAATTCCTAGGACCCCCTCTGCCTCTGGGGTGGCGTCCTCCCTGTCCTCCTCTGCCACGAGAGGACTGGTTGTCCTGAGCAGACTGGGATTGATGCGATTTTTGGAACCACATCTTCTTCTGACCCTTTTGGTTCTTGGAAAAGGACCTCTGGGGCACAGAGAAGCGGACTCTGACGGCAGACAAGGTCTTCCCGTCTTTCTCGCTCTGGACAAGAGTGTCGTGAACGGTTTTGCCGAACAGTGCAGAACCATCAAAAGGGGCATTCGCGAATGACGCCTTAAAGGGTTCCGAGAAGTCACAGTGATGGAGCCAGGCCTGTCTCCTCATGACAAGCCCGACTCCGTCTGCTCTAGCGGCACCCTCCGTAGCATGAGACAACAGCCGCATAGAGGTGTTAGAGATAGAGCGGAGGGTGGCCATTCAAGAGGAGTACAGATCCTTGTCTACCTCCGACATGGACCCTGGGGGGGAAGCAGCGTATTCCTTAATTAGATCCCGCTGCATCCGAATAACGTGTGCCATGTAGTTCAAGGCCCTCATAGAGAAGGTCGCTGAACTGAAGGCCTGCTTCCCAAGACGGTCCATCGTGCGAGACTCCTTGCTCGGAGGATGAACCGTGGAGCTCTCCTGAGCCAACTCTTTCTTGGTGGTTGCAGCCACCAACATGGCATCCACAGGGGGACCTCTGCTCCAGTGTGATCTCTCTGCAGGGGGACTCAAAATTTTGTCTGGATGCTTGGGGATCGGCTCTACGGTGTCCGGTTCCTTCCAAGCCCTAGAGGATATGAGATCCACCAGGGGGTCGGGTGGAGGGGACACCCAAGAGGTAGATGGTCCTGCCTCAAATGCCTCAAGGAATACGGACTCATCAGAGGAAGCCTTGGGGGGCAGACCACCCACCCCTGATTTTGAGCATTTCCATGATGTCTCCAAAGGAGACATCCTCGGGGGTGACCAAGGGGAGCCTTCCCCTTCATCCAAGTCTGTATCTTTGGTGAGACTCTCAGGGGAGTCTATGTGCCTCCTTTTGCACTTTGCCTTGTGAGGAATCTCCTTGGGGGGGCTGTCTGAGGAGTCCTCACGGGCTGTATCCTGTTCTACTGGAACTCCTAAAGGCGCTGAGGCAGGCTGCCCCGAGGGCCGGATGAGGGGAGCCAGGACCAGATGAGAAGGAGTGCGGGAGGGAGCCGAAGCCAGGACCGGAGGCCTGGAAGCACTCGACAGTGCCCTCTCCACCACAGCAAAAGCCAAGGGGGAGCCATCTGACAGATACAAGATCCGACTCCCACTTGGATCCGAAGCGGGGATCAGACCCGGTGCCGAGAACGTCGGATATGAAGGACCAGTGTGCTCCGACCGGGACGGAGCCGAAAGCACACTGAATCCCTCGGATCCGAAGCTCGGCCCACGGCTCCGAGAGGTCGGATCCGACAAACTCGAGGGAGCAGTCGGAGCCAACATGCCCAGCACGGTCAGCTCCAACCTACCCCCGGATCCAACGTGGCTCGGCTCGGAGCGTTCCGAACCTGGAATGCGGGTCGGAGAAGGAGCTATAGGAGCGAAAAAAGGGGTTGAGCTCCCCCCCGGAGGGGGGGGGGAGGCAAGAGCACTCCCATCTGCATCTGGGCCTGGATGAATCTCCTCATCATCCGGTCCATGTCAGCATCAGACATGCTAAAAGTGGACCTCGAAGAGGCCACCTAGGCAGACCTGGAGTGTCGCCTCGATGACCTCGACGGGGACCGGATCACCTCCTCCTCAGGTCTCGGGGAAGAAACAAGGGGATCGGATCTGAGGAGGAGGAGATTGAGACGACTTGGATGGAGAAGCCCTCTTGGCGGGCGGGGCCGATGAGGAGTCATCGGCCCGCCGCTTAAGGTGCTTCTCCCGCCGCTTCTCTTTCCTGGCCTCCCTATCCTCCAAAGCCGAAGCGAGAGGTTGAGTCCCGGTCGGAGGAAGGGAGGCAGGAGTGACCGCTACCGGGGGGGTAGTGGGCACCGAAGTACTGGAGGCCGAAGCAGAGTCTAGGGGTAGAAGGCCCGCCAGAACTAGCTTCGACCTTCGATCCTTGAGTGCCCTGGGGTTGAACGCCGTGCAAATCAAGCAACCCGAAGAGAGGTGTTCAACCCCAAGGCACCTAACGCACCGAGTGTGGCCATCAGCCGGTGAAAGCTTGTGACCACACTCGGTGCATTTTGAAAAAATGGCTTTAGGGGCCTCCGACATTACTACAGTAAAGCACACTCACTAGGCCCCTAACACTCAAGTCACACACACACGCTACGACCAGCGGGGGAGAGAGAAACATTTTAAATTAAATTAAATTTAAGCTGAAAGCTAAAATAATAAGATTAGTGTAAAGGGTAAACCTACCACGCACACACAATCACTCACTCATAAAGAAGAAAGAAAAAAACTTTTTTTCTCACAAAAACGCTAAGAGCTCTGGAACTTAGCTGTTGCTTGAAGAGCGGCAAACTAGATCTGAGGTCAGTTAGGGTAGGCAGGGGATTATGGGTAAGGGGGAGGAGCTAGGAGCTCGGATCTATGCTATGATAGAAGTTGCCGGCTCGGATCCGAGATCGGATCCGTATCCCACAGGTTGCTGACAAATGAAATTCCTACTTCAGATCACAGCATTTCCCCCCTTAGTTCTTGCCGAAACAAAATATGCCTTGGGTACCGCAGCACTAAAAATGAATTTAGAGACGTCATCAATTACAACTCTGGTAAGCTTTCATAGTCAAAGTGAAAAGTTACAACTTCCAATAGAAATGCAGTGAGATTGTACCCAGTGTGTAAGAAATCAGTATCTGTGTTTTTTAATTAGAATGCCTACCAACTCTTTCTCTGTCCTGTTTATTAGCAGAGAGATACCTGTGTTGCCTTTATCATCAAATACTTATGCTAATGCCAGCCATCAAACTGTAGCAATTTAAATAAAGTGGACGACATCAGAGGCTATTCAACATAAAGCTGAGCATGAGATTTGTCATCTTGCAATAACTGTCACAATAAAATTAGTTGCATGTGTCTTAATGTATTTCAGTCATGCAGGTGGGATGTACAGGAATTTAAAACTGCATACTATTACGATGCAAAATATATTTCCAGCTTTGCCATTTGCAAATGCATGATTTAGTAGGAGCTAAAAATTAAAACAAAAGTGCAAAGTGCTTTAAATGAAGTAAATGGTTGTGTTATTTGTCTGGCTGCTGACACTGAGACAATATGCCAGACAAAGGCCTTTAGGTTACTGTCTGCTAGTCAAATACTTTTCTAGCTGTAGGACTACCAACAACTTTCATGTGGGAATGCCTTTTTCTAACATCCAGCAGCAGATCCAGCATAATCATACATCTTTCAAAACTTCAACTCAGTCCAGAAGCTTTCTATGGCCTCATAACTGAGATTTATGCACTAAGAAAACACTGATGCATTTTTTTTCATGTTCATTGTTAGCATTTGATTTTGCAGTTGTTTAATGAGAGGTAGAGAACTAGGAACTCTCTCATGAATGGAAAAAAAAAGACTGCCAAAATTACTGTAGTAAAGTAGATAAGTGCCTTCAGGTTATACAAGAATAGTAGGCACTCCTCTCTCACACTTATCTATGTTATGTAGGACTTTGCCTTTTACATGACTGTTGGAAGAAAGCTACTGCAAGTCAAGAATATTAAGTGCTACTTCAGTATACTGAAGTGTACACTGCATGCCAACAGTAAGCTATTTTAAAACTTCTCAGTGAGACAGTAACATGGTGCCGGCTTTGATGAAATAACTAGGAGAGTCCAGCACTGCAACCTTTGAAAGTAATCTAATTAACTGTGATTCTCAGACTTCAACTGAATGCAGTCTGGATGAATTTGAAAGTGAAAGGTATCAGTTTTCAAAGGAAAGTCCATTGAGTATAAGATGTAACATTCACATAGTAGACATCTGTCACTGTTACATCAAATTGAATGATGTCATACTTTGAAAATTAAACATATAACAATTCATGAATTTTACTTGAGAGGGGCAGATTGCTTATTTAGGGTGCCCCCCTCCACATCCATTTATAGTCACTTCCAGAATCATGCATCACATGGAAGAGTATGTCTTCCAAGATGCATTGCGTTTGCCATTTCCATCTGCCTAGCAATATAAGAAACATCATACAGCAAATCATAGTTCAAGGTACTCTCCTAATGTGTATATATATATATATATATATATATATATATATATATATATATATATATATTTGTGTGTGTGTGTATGTGTGTGTGTGTGTGTGTATATATTAGGAAGCTAGAAATGACAAAAAACTTCCTGAAACAATACACTATTAAAATGCTACTATGACTATATAAGTAAAAAAAAAATCAGTACTTACATATTATTGCAACCAGATTTTCATTCTCAGTGAACTAACGTGCTGCCGAGAATGCCATGAATGCTGAGAATACGTGGTTGTGATAATACATTAACCATACTCTTTTAAACATGTCCTTGTATGGAATCGTGGCGTTATGTTTTCAGCATGGTTCCGTTAAAAAAAATATTATCACAACCACGCTGAAAACATAAGCAGAAAACACATTTGGGTTTTTTTTTAAAGAAAAGTATTATCGCAAGCCACGCTTGGCAATGCTTTTTGGGCTAGGGATATGAAGACTTGCATGTTTATACAGCTACAGACTGTATTTAGGTGATTTTTGACTTTCTTACTGCTGTAACTATGTGGACTTCTCATTCGGTGGTTTGCGCTTTCTGAGTGATGGAAAATAAAGAAACCAGAACACTCCATTTTCCACTTTTTATTGATAAGACTGTACAAAACAAATTGCAGTGGTAAAGAAAACATATTAGTTCACATTTTTACAACACTGCCAACCAGATTAGAGGAGAGGGAAGCAACCGCTATTCCTGTAAAAATCTGGTTGCGATAATACGTAAATACCAAAAAATTTTACGGTGTAGCCAGTGTATGTTATAAACTTGTAAAGACAAAAAAATGTGAAAAGCTGATATATATTTTGAATAAAAAACACTACAGATGTGACCACTCACATGACCCTTGCAACTATATCTCTTTCTCATCTCAGCTAGGCTACTGAATAAAAAAAAAAAAAAAACACAAAGTAACTCTTGGTGCAGGACCATAATTGTGCTTAATTCAGAGATACAGGTAAGCCGAATCTCAGTTGCCTCTGGAGTCCATGCTGGTAACTCTGAAGTGCCAACATCCTTACACTTGTACTGGAGTAATATATACACCTACGTATATGCTGCACATATTTTCTTACGTTCTTTTACATGTTTACCATGTGTGTGTGTCTGTGTGTGTGTGTGTGTGTGCGTGCGCGCGCGTGTGTGTGTGTGTGTGTGTGTGTGTATATATATATATGTGTGTGTGTGTGTAGATATATATATATATATATATATATATATATATATATATATATATATATACACTGAGTGACAATGTAATATGTGTTTTGTTTATTATAACTGCTACTGTTTTTGTCAAAGTCTTGTATTCTTATGTATTTGCCATTCAAAAATAACTTGGAGAATTAGGCTGAATGCAGATAAACAAAGATTATCAAACTCAAAGGTGATCACTGATGAGCTTCATAAGCACTTTTCTTGTAATTTATTTGGCCAAAAACTTGACATACAATTCACGATCTTCTTACATCCACCAAGTATTGTTATCCAGTAATATCACTGAGTACCATTACAAATGCTCTAAAAAGAATTAAAAGCAAAACAACTATAAACCCTGAAAAAAATATTGCAGTCATGTTGATATAAGCTTGTTTGGATTTGAATCTGTTGTTACAAATGTCTTTAATAAACTATTGAAAATTTTCAAGATTCCCTCTGCAAAGAAAAAAAATCAAGCATTCACCAATATGTAAAAAGGGCAAGGCATCAGGTGTCAAAATATAGTCCAATTATTATCACTTCGATCTTGGGTAGATGTTTTGACAGATGTGCCTAAAACCTGCCTTGACCTTAGAAATCAGTCCAGTTGATTAGCTGATGATATTGAACATGAAGACAGAGTGTCAATAAATAAATGCAAGTACCCTGAAAGGTTAAATATTTTCTAAAAGACCAGTCACAATGAATGGTTTATATATATTTAATTATAAATAATAAAAAAACTAGAAAATATTGAATATCTGTTTACAACAAACACCACAGTTTTAATCACAGGAAATATAAAAAAAAAAAATCACAGATGGAAAGACACAGACAGATACAGAAGAAACTACATTTAGCTAATCTCACTATATTTTTCTAACTGCCTGAAGAATTACTGTTCTCTAGTTACTTACTAAAGCAAGACAAGATGAAAATTGGATGAGTGTTGTGTTTTCTTCCTCTTTCGGCTTTTCCCGGTTAGGGGTTGCCACAGTGGATCACCTGTCCACTCATGATTGGCAGTGGAGTTTTACAGTGTTGAGTTGCCAGCCCGGCACCCAACCTTCCACAGAAAGCACACACATGCACACAGTCACACCTAGGGCCAATTTGGAGTGTCCAATCCACCTATAGCATGTCTTTGGGATGTGGGAGGAAACCGGAGCACCCGGAGGAAACCCACGCAACCACAGGGAGGACATGCAGACTCCGCACAGAAGCACCCCAGCCAAGGATTGAACTGAAGAACCTCTTGCTGTGAGGTGGTAACTGTAACCGCTGCACCACCATGGCCGCCAGCTCCCAAAAAAAGAGTGCACCCCTGACATCTCCCACTAATACTCAAATACAGTCTGAGTGCTGGCTACAGAATAACATGACATCTGGTCACCTGACTCTGTGTTTCCACACTAGCCTCTCACTAGAAACTGAGCCAGGATCTGGCACTGATGTGTCACAATATACACACAGAGCTTTAGCGAAGGTTTATTACACCATCTGGAAACTGTAAAACAATTCCAACACTTCCACCCTTCCTGCAGAAACTAGCAAGCTATTCTCTGCACCCCAGGGTAGCAATTAGTTCACCACTAAGGACAATAGAGCAGGACCCCAGTCTAGGCTTTTCACAGACATTGCAAATCTGGCTGCATTCAGACCTGTGAGATAAAATCTTTATGGCATAGACCAAGTCATTTAATTTCAGGTTATTTCTCTTAAGGTTAGCTGGGCTGAGCTTAACCCTTTACCTTCTAGTATCCTCTGTTAAAACATATACATTTCTTCAGTTACAACAATACAGTCTGACATACATGTATATTTCTTTTATGTCCAGCAGGACCCACTGTTGACACATTTTTATCACAAGCAACTTTACAAATACATTTTTAACACAAGCATCTGTACAAATCATTTTGATATTCAGACATATAATTCTTTGCAAAACTCCAGTTATATATACTGGCATATGCTACACATGCAGTGCTCTACTCCCTCTATCACAGCTGGCACAACCTCACATCATCACACCTAGGTATGAACATCTTCAGCGTTTACTTTTCACAAATCATGTTGATGGCATTGAGAATAATTCTCTGAATCAAATAGGTTATATGCTTAGAAACCTACCAACAAAAGATGCAGGATACATGCTCAGTTTATATAAGTCATATATTTGGCTGGTCATTGAGTATAACAGTTCATTCTGTATTTATACTTTGAGGCATTTGAAAAGGCTTGAAACAGCCTGATTAATATTTACTAAAATAATTAAATCCATTTCCATTATGAAGTATGAACCATTAATGTAAATATGTAAATATGAAACTACACTGCTACCCTGTAATATAATACAGGTATACTGCCTTTAATTTTCTTCTTTGATTTGTCTAACATATATATCGTGAAGCCAATTTGATCATATTCAACACTGTATAACTTTTGTCTCTTGTTTAAGTATTCTCATCTGTTTGTGTAAACTCTGCTTGTAAAAGACCTACTTAGTGACTGTATAACCTCTGTTGTAAACGGCTGCATTTTTTGGAGCTTTTCTCCTCGGGTCTCCACTGAAAATGGGTCCCAAGCCCAGTTGGACTAACCCGGTTAACAAATGTCAATAAATAAATAAATAAATAAATAAATAAATAAATAAATAAATAAGTACAGCGAAAGATATCAGTATTTAAAATTATATACTTTGTATAATTGCTATTTTAGAAGGAAAATAATGCTAGCAAATGAAACTTTCTATTGTGAAGAACTGAGGCTGGCTTTAAATTTGGAGATCTACACTTTTAATAAAACGTTTAGACATAATAATAAACAGTTTTGTATTAATGATTCTAGATCCAGGTTAAGAGTTATATGGAATAAAATCCCTTTTGTTTATAAGCACATCAATTTCTGTTTCCTCCTTCAAAAATAACTGAGAATTGGGCTGGATTAAGTGCTTACAATCCTAATTTTAAAGAGTCACAATTTATTGACATCCTCTGGGTCTTAATTCTGAGGCCAAATGTACAACACCCATTGGCTACTGAACAGATTCTTCACAACTAAAGGATTGTACACAATCTGCTGAATAAGTATGCAAGATGCATTCAAAGAAAAGTTATGAAAATTGAATAATTATGTTATATCACCTGGTGATTACTAAAATTATGAAAACATGATTTTGATATGTTTTACAGCTTTATTGAGACAAATCATAGGTGCTGGTTTTGAAATATTAGCCGAAATGAGTCATGTTTCAGTAATGTGTCACTGTGACTACCAATTTTTTTTAGAATATGATATTAGGTTTTACTTTCTGCTCGGCATGTAAGATCTTTCAGTGGGACACAATAATAATAATAATAATAATAATAATAATAATAATAATAATAATAATAATAATAATAATTCAATAGTTCATATAGACCTGCATACAGGCCAAAGGCCTATCAAAATGCAGACTCAGAAATAAAATTATATACTCTGGGATCCATCCATATATCTAGTTATTTTTTTTAAAAGCTACAAAGAAGGGGCATGATGAATGTATAGAGGAACTGCATTCCGTAGCTGTACCAAAGGCTGTGTGATATAACTTGCCCTAACCTAAGGGCTGTCCTTGACTTATTTAATCTAAAAATACAACAGGATCCTCAAATGTTAAAACTAGGACTCAACAATTCTGTGTTTAACAATGTTTGATATTCAGCACTCCAAACTCTCTTGAAGGCTAAACAAAGTTTGCCCTGCAGGCATCTCTAACTAATAGTAAAAAGACCCAAGCTTTCCAGCCAGGATGGATAACACATGTCTCTGCAAGAAGTAATATTTTTTGCAAATCTCTGCTGACAAGATAGAAGACAAGAGAGAAAAAAAAAAAAAAAAAAAAAAAAAAAAGCAGCATATTATACTCAATTATGGGGCGGACATATGTTATAAACAACTTTAGGAGGCATTCTTTAGATCTTGTAGTAAAATTTCTAAGAACTAATCCAGTAACTTTTAAAGTTTCTGCTTTAACTTTTAATGCATTTGACCTAAATCTGAAATCACTATATATTATACGAGTAATACCCAAGTCCATATTCTCTGTAGAGTTCTGTAACTCATATGGGCCTAGGTTAACTTTGAATTCAACCAATGGCTTCCCATAGTGTAAAACTACACATTTATCCTTATTGATTTTTAATCTAGTTTGATTTAGCCATTCAGCCACAAAGTACAAATAATGATTAAAATAATCAACATCATTAGTGGAAGAGAAGATACAACTATTTTAATATAATTTGCATATTTGGCTATCCAAACTTTAGATGTCTTAGAAATGAAAGAGAAAAACAAATTAAACAATACATGTCCAAGTGTCCGAGTACCAAACCCTGGGGAGCACCTTTATTCACTGGGAGCCAACCTGATGTAAAATTTCCTAACCAAACTCTTTGAATTCTAACATGAAGCCAATTAGCCACCCAAAGAATCAAGAATGGATTAACCTTATGCTTAAACATGTATTCTACAATAACAGAATGAGGAATACTATTGAAAGCCTTCGATAGATCCAAGCACAACACCGCAAATGATATACCCATGTCTAAAGCTAATGTTATTGGATCATAAAATTCAATTAAATTAGTAAACATAGATACATTTTTTAATAAAACCATGTTCAGTAAGGTCCATTAGTCATTCCTTAAGCTCTTCATTAAGTAATGAGATTTGTTAACCAGACAGGCTCATTAGACACACAGCCCCTTTTCAGGGGTGACCTTGGAGCAATGCCTGGTAAAGTAAATTGCTCAAGGTCACATAGTAAACAAATGAGGGCTGAGTGAGAATCAAAGCTTCAGGAACTGCAGCTTGCAACCTTAACCCTTTGCGCCAACTGCCAGACACCAAAACTTTCCCGATGTATAATTAAGATTAATTAGTCATGTACAAACATTGTGTTCTGTTATGAAATATAGTAGTTTTTGTCTTAGGGGCTGCATGTCATTTAGGCTTTGAAGTTCAGAGGGTTAAGAATCATAAAAGGCTAAGTCAAGACAGAATAATGCTCTAACGCACATTCTCAGACTGAATATGGGGTGGTACAGAGTTTGAGCACCATTCGCAATACGATCTAACATTGTTTCAGGGCCTTCTGTGAGTGACAACACCTGATGAGGATATACACTGTAATTTCAAACAACAACTTGAAAAATTGTCATTCACTGTAAGGTCATCTCCTTCCTTTACAAGCATTGACTTAGCTCTTTTGTGAATACAACAACGATGTTCTGTCTGAGGGCCAAAACAGAATAAATCAGCACACTTCTCTTACAGTTACCCAAAGGGAAGGACAGCTGCTAAGACACATTTATGTTCTGCTCATGGCAGCAGCCCCCCTTCACACAGTAAATTGCAAGGCTCCAGGGTGAGGTATTTTGAAAAATTTCAAAGATTATAAAAATATGTGTTTATTATTCCTGGCAAGATTTAAATGTAATGTTGAAATGTTAAGGGAAAGTTTAGTGAGATGGGTAGGTATGAGAAAAATCCTTGACTGGAAGAGATATGTCAGACATCAGGCACAACTGATAAGCTTAATAAGGGTCCCAAAAAGCATGGCTGTGATCTTGTTTGTGTTTATTGTGACATCTTTACATCATTCAGGTCTGAAGCTCACAGAGACTTTGCTGAGTTATATATTTTATGAAAGTTTCAGAAAAAGACTGAACAATGATTACTACATCATCTGCATACAATAATATTTTGAGATTAGGCATGCCTTCAGATGTGGAATTTATAAATACAGTGAATAAATGTGGGCCAGTTTGGATCTCTGATCCATACCTCTGATAACGAGTATCAGTCGTCTACTTTAGCTACCAAGGCTCTGTTACTGTGGGGGCTACTGAACCACTTACATACATCATCAAACAGGTCACTTTACATAAGAGTCTGCAGAAGAAGAAAATAGTTTACTAAACTAAATGCCTTAGTGAGGTCTATACATAGTGCCCCACGGAGGGTTTGAGTTCTTGCTTTTCTTTGTCTTTAATTATGTATAGCCTGAGTAGTGAGAATGTAGTCAAATAATGTAAAAAGAATCAACCAGTACAGTAGATTACCCAGAGAGCTTGGGAATTTCCTGACTAAATTTAAGAATGCAAAATGAATGAAAATACAGTAATTATGTGTGACTTTCATTAGTGAAGCACAGACAAACTTCTTCTTTTGGCTTTTCCCGGTTAGGGGTCGCTACAGTGGATCACCTGTCTGCTCATGACTGGCAGTAGAGTTTTACAAATGACTATATTAAAATCTGTTTGAAATGAGCAGTATTAAAATTCAGCTGTGGTGACACAATCTTCTCCACCTACTGTTACACACTCCATAATTCCCATAAATCTTAATACATCATCTTGAAACTAGCAGAAAAATCAGACTAAGTCATAAATAAATCAGCTTTCCTGGACTTTAAAACTGGAAAACATATAATATAATATAATATAATATAATATAATATAATATAATATAATATAATACAATATAATAGAATAGAATAGAATAGAATAGAATATATGACATAATTATGAATGTTAACATACTGGGACACCATCCTCAATAGACCAAATAAATATGCTCAGGATATTATCAATGAATTCTATTAAAGTTCCATTAAAGTTTATATTCATGATTACATAAGCGTAAAGCATAAATATACAGGAAAGTCAAAAATGGTATATCTATCTATCTATCTATCTAGCCATAGATGTGATGTGTGTTTCCCTTCATTTGTGAATTGCTTGTGGCAAAAAAAAACATTATTGTAACGAAGTGCCGAGTATCAGAATACTGATAGAAGCATAGAAAGTAGTGTTGTAGTATTTCTAACTGTGGGTATGTCTCTTTACATTTTTATGGGAAGTATCTAAAGTCATATGGTGGACATTTCCTGCGTGCCCGACAGTACTGGCAGTGTGTACAGTACTGTAAAGTAAGTAAAAGGGATACGCCCTTTTCCACATTATAGTACAATCCTGGAGTTAGTATATATAGTTGTGGGGGGGGGGGTGCAGCCCCCCCACAACTGGGGGTGTGGGGGTTATAGCCCCAAGCCTAGCTTGTTTTTATATCATCCAGTTTCTGTTAAGAGGGTAAGTAGCTTTTTTAAGTTTTGGAAAGAGTTATTTGTTGTACTGTAAGTGTGCATGTCTATAGCTTAAAATTCAGTATTTTGAAATTCAGCATTGCAAGTTTTCAGTATAATGAGACCTAGTCAAATGAATTTTAAGTATTTTGAAAATTGGGTATTGTGGTCTCAGTCAAATTAAATTCAGTATGTTGAGTTTTCAGTCATATGAAGTAGATCCATATATATATATATATATATATATATATATATATATATATATATATACATATGGATCTATAGCTACTATTTGATTGGTCTACTGAGGCTAATATACTCAAACTGTATAGGTCAACACTGCGTAAGGTCAACAGTTGTGCGAGAAGATGATCCCCAGTGAAAAGGAATATGCATCTTTACTGGGGATTGTGCAATCTCAGAGTTAGTGTATATACAGTTATCAGGGGGGTGCGGGGGTGCAGGGGGAAGTGGGGGTGCAAGGAGGCTGGCCACCTGCAAAAACAGTGTTTGATGCATTGCATGTTCCAAGAAGAAACCTCAGAGAAAGTGCAAAAACATGCTTGCCTTGTGCGATTCAATGTTATTTTGTCGATGCTATGTCAACATAATGCCAGATAAACCTTATCCACTACATCCATATATTTCTATCTCTCTATCTGTATGTCTATAGACATAGATATAAACAGATAGATAAATAGATATGTCTGGGATCACAAAAGTAATACAATTTACAACAGAAAAAGATGGTCCGACTTTCTTTTATCCTTCGTTCTATGCAGGTAAAAGCGCAATTGTCTATGAACATCCAAAAGGTGTAATTTGTATTCTGCCTTGTTGGTGTGGTTAGAGAAAAACACAGGAAGGTCTATAGATTGGTTTAGATTATTTTCTGAACAGACTTTCGGAAGGAAGGAGGGATTAGTTCTCAGAGCAACCCTGCCCTTATGAAAAACTAAGTACGGAGAATGAACACTTAGTGCCTGAAGTTCTGAGACACGTCTGGCTGAGTTAATAGCTACCAGGAAGAGAGTTTTCCAAGACAGAAACTTAATGGAGCAGGATGCTGCTGGTTCAAAAGGGGCATAATCAAGGAGGTTAGTACCAAATTAAGGTCGCAAGGAGAAGGGGGATCTCTCACTGGGGGCCTAAGGAGAGTCATCCCTCTGAGGAAGGCCTTACACAGCTTATGAGACATAATGTTTAGATTAGAAAACCAAACATGAAAGTTAGAGATGGCCGCTAATTGAACCCTGATTGTGGCTGAAGCGGACCTAGAATGAAAAAGCTCTGTTAAGAACTCCAAGATTTTGTGAACTAGGGTTGAAAAGGGATCTATGTTCCTAGCCTCTGCCCAACAAGAGAAACGTTTCCATTTGCTAGCATAAGTCTTCCTAGTAGCAGATTTGTGAGAGGAGACAATAATCTCAAGCACAGCCGGGGAGATGCTGGGAAGCCTGGCTAGGGATGGAATTGAATCAACCAAGCTGTGAGCTGGAGTGTTTGGAGGGATCAATGGAGCTCTCCTGATTGATGAATCAGCAGATCTGGAATTGGATCCAGAGTCCAGGGCTACTCGAGAAGGTAACAGTGCAGAAACAGAAACCATATCTGTCGAGGCCAGCAAGGGGCAATGAGGATCATTTTGCATCCCAACGATATAGTTTTCTGTATGAGTTTGGGTATAAGAGGGAACGGTGGGAATGCATAAAGGAGTCCCTGAGGCCAATCGTGGACTAGAGCGTCTCTGGGAGGGTGATCGGGAAGCGGTAAAAGGGTGAAGTAGTTGCTGCATTTGCTGTTGAAGGGGGTGGCAAACAGATCACAGCAAGGCTGTCCCCATTTGGGGAAGATCATATCCGCAACTACCTGATTCAGCTCTGAGAATAGCTCTGCTGAGCCTGTCCGCTATGACGTTGGAATTCCCAGGGATGTGTGTCGCAATCAGAAATCGTTGGGAGGAAATCGCCCACTGCCAGAGTCTGAGTGCTTCTCGACATAGGGGGTAGGACCTGGTTCCACCCTGCTTGTTGATGTACCACACTACTGACATATTGTCCGTTTGAATTGCAATGGTCCCGGAAGGGAAGAAGTCCTGAAGTGCTTGCAACGCTACGAGCATGGCTCTCATCTCCAAGACATTTATGTGCAGATGGTACTCGTGAGGCTGCCAAGTGCCTTCGACTGTCCTGCCCTGATAATGCCCACCCCCCCACCCTATCAGTGAGGCATCTTTGGTCACTGTGGCAACCAGGGGAGGCTGGATGAATGGTCTGCCCTGAGACACTAGTGGGGAGACCATCCACCAGGAAAGGTGCCTTTTGCATGTTTCTGTAATTATGATCATGTGAGACATGGGTTGAAAGGACCACTGTGTGAAGAGAAGCCACTGAAGGATTCTCATGTGAAAACGGGCCAGAGGTATCAGAAGAATTGCCGCTGCCATAGAACCCAGAGTTTGAAGGACCAACCTGACTTGTACCCTTTTGCATTGCATGAGGATGTGAACTTGTTGCCGAATTGTGGCAACCCTGTCTGGCGGTAGCCTTGCGGACATACTTCTTGTATCTAAATCTGCTCCTATATAGGTAATAGATTGACAGGGTAATAAGGCAGATTTTTCAAAATTTATAGTAATGTCTAGCTGGGCACAAATTGTGATTGTATGGTCCCTGGCTTGAAGGAGTTGATGCCTGGTAGTAGCAGTAAGGAGCTAGTCATCTAGATATGGAAACACCTGTAATCCTTGACGCCTCAGGTGAGCCATAACAACTGCCATGCATTTGGTGAACACCCTGGAGGCTGTGGTGAGACCAAAGGGCAGAGCTCTGAACTGGTAATGACTGGCTCCCAGCTGGAAGCGAAGGAATCTCCTGGAGCGTCTGTCCATTTTGATGTGATATTACGCATCCTGAAGATCTATTGAGCACATCCAATTGTCCTGACCCAAAAAGGGTAGAATGGACTGTAGCATGACCATCCGAAACATTGTTCTTTGTAGAGACTTGTTTAGTCTGCTGAGATCCAATATTGGTCTCCAGTCCCCTGCCTTTTTTGGTATCAAAAAGAACCTTGAGTAAGTTCCGGATCCGAGTTGGTCTGCCGGGACTTCCTGGATGACTCTTTTTTTCTAGCAGTCTTGAAACTTCTATGACTGCTTGTGCCCTCAGATTGGGTGGAACATCTGAAAGGGATTTGCTTGACAGTAAGGGTGGTTGAAAGAAGGGAATCATGTAGCCTCTGGATATGATTGAGTGCACCCATTTGTCTCGCGTTAGGTTTTGCCAGGCTTTTGGGTACAGTGAAAGTCTTCCCCCAACTGCCTCCAGAGGCGGGCAGCCGGGTAACCCTTCAGGGATGCTGGAAGGGCTTGTCAGAGAAGGATTCTCCGCTGCCCTGGTTCTGCGGACCCCCTCTGCCCCGAGGGCGGTTTCTGTTGTTATTGTTTCCTCCTCTGCCCCTGGAGGAAAAATCACTACGTGTGTCAGGCAAGGCTCCCTGGGTTTTCCGAAACCACATTTTACCACTCTTCTGACCTTTGGAATATGGTTTGGAAGGAGTGGAGAAATGGACTCCCACGGCAGAGAGTGTCTTCCCTTCCTGTTCACACCTAGTGAGAGTGTCTTTCACCTGTGGTCCAAAAAGAAATGAACCGTCAAAGGGAGTGTTGGTGAATGACACCCTAAAAGGTTCTGCAAAATTACACAGCCGCATCCATGCGTGTCTCCTGAGGGCCACGCCTGTACCTGCGGCTCTACTCACACCATCGGCTGCATAGGAAATGAGCCTCATGGAGGAGTTAACTACCGAATTAAGGGTCGCCAGCTGAGAGGCCACTTTAGCTTGAGCCCCTTCAGCTGATGGATCCTGGATGGAATCTCCAAGCTCTTTCAGGAGATCCCTCTGAAGCCTGGTAAAATGGCATAAGTAATTCAGGGACCTCATGGAAAAGATTGCTGAAGCAAACATTTGCTTCCCGTATCTATCCATGGTCCTAGACTTCTTGTTAGGAGGATGGACAGAGGAAGAAATTTTCGCTAACTCCTTTTTAGTGGCTGCTGCTACCACCATGGCATCTATGGGAACACCCTTAGTAAGAAACTGTTTATCAGGGGGTGCAGTGATAAACCTGCCAGGTCTCCTCAGGGTTGGTTCCACTCTATCCGGGGCTGACCAAGCCCTTCGAGCCACCACTGACATTAGTGGATCGAAAGGTGGAGATAACCAGGAGGTGGAAGGTCGAGAACCGAACGCATCCAGGAATACAGATTTATCCTCGGTAGGTGCTACGGCAGTCCAGTTCCCCCTCTGCTTAAGTATTTCTAGGATGTTCGAAAAGGAAACATCTTCAGGGGGGGATCTTGGGGACCCTTCCGATTCATCCAAATCCATATCCAAAGTGACAGACTCAGGGGAGTCAACGTGCTTCCTCTTGCACTTCCTTTTCCGAAGGGGCTCCTCTGAATGATCAGGGGAGGCCTCGGAAGAAAAGGAAACACCCAATGAGGTGCTCTGGAGTGCCCGTTCCTCATGCTTGGGGTCTGGAGGAGGAGCAGAGGATGATGCAGGCACTACTGGGGACGGAGCCAGTGGGGTCGAAAGTGGAGCTGACTCAGAGGCCAGTACACTCCTCATGACATCGAAGGTGTCCCTGCCATGATGTAGAGAGGACTCCGGTTCCGAGGAAACCGGAATCCTCCTCTGCACCGAGGGAGATGGCTCCGAGGCCAATGTAGGAGCCGAGCTCACCTATGCCGATGCTCCAAGAGGGAGAACGGGGTCAGACAAGGGTTCAATGCCATTTGCCCCCTCGGAGCCGATGAGATAGTCTCGGCGCCCAGATCCCTCGACAGACGGCACCATCGAAGGGATCGGAACCAAAGGAGAAATCGTTATATCGGTGCTGATGGTTCCACGATACGAACCCCAACAAACTCTGGCTCCGAGCTCAATGGAGTTGGAGGAGGAACATCGATGGATCGGACGGAGCCGACACCTGTTGACGAGGGCTGGACAACATTTTGGCCAATGCCTGTGACTTCAACAACCTGCTGACCACTCTCTCCACATTGTGATCAGAAAGCTTAGAGGACCGAGAAGAGTGGGAGGATCTGTGATTGCGGTCACTCTGTAACAGGGGAGACCGAGGAGCTGAATGTATAGATTCTAGGGACAGGGACCTCAGCCTCTTGTGGGTCTGTGAAGGCTCCGATGGTACAGGTGGAGCTGAAGGGGAGGCAGTCTCCTCGGTTCCAGCCGGAACTGAAGTAGTAGGTAAGGCTTGGGCCAATGACGGCTCCGAGCTGGGAGCCAATGATTTGGTCGGTTTAGGAGATTTCACTGGCTAAGTCTTGGCCGGTGAATCCTGGGGCTAAAGGAGACCCCTCAAAATAAGCTTATTTTTGCGCTCCTGCAGAACCCTTGGGCTGAATGTATGGCATACAGAACAAGAGTCCTGCAGGTGCACTGCACCTAAGCAATAGACACAAGAAGTGTGCCCATCTGTCAGAGACATTTTCTGACAGCATGAGTCACACTTCTTGAATCTAGACACCTTGGATTCTTTAGACATATCCAAGTAAGATACTACACTTACACTGAAAAAAAAATTTTGTGCCAAAGGCCAAACAGCAAAACAGTAAAAGGGCACTACCACAAAAAAAACAAAACACAGTATACTACAGGTAGAGAGAGTTTTTTTTTTAAACAAAAAACTAGGAGGCCTCTAACTTAAATGGCTACCTAGAATATAAAAGATTTAACTAAAACGCTACAAGGGATAGAGGGGATGGGGTGAGGGGGAGAACTCTCTAATTTAAATGAGTTCTAAGGGAAAACTACAAACACACTAAACAACAAACAAACTAGTTAGCGACTATATTTAAAATAATAAACTACCAGAAAAAAACCTTAATCTGACAACAAAAAATAGTGCAATAAAACGTATACGAGCCTGAACCAGTAACAACAATCCTTGCCACTGAAGCGGCAAACGAGATCTGGGTTGCTAGCGCTAGGTATCATGGGATAAGGGGTAGCCTCGAGCCAGTAAACAGCTCTCGAGCTGTAGAAGATGGCTGATCCCAACAAGCAAGAAACGAAGGCGAGATAGTCAACTTAACATCAAGAATTATTCAGAGGGTCTGACAAAGGTTAAAGTATTGCAGAATGGGGGAATCTTACAGGACAAGAAGAGGCACAACTGCAGAGTGCTAAAGCAACTGCTATTTTTTGAAGATAACTCCAGATAAAAACTTTTATCACAATGACTTACACAACAGAAAGTAGAAAGGATTGTTGCCAGTTTTAGGGAGCCTATTACAAGAAAAATAACCAACGATCTTGCAGAGGTATTAGAGATATTCTGGAATTTTTAGAAAAAATTGTGCACAAATAGAAGTATTTATGGAAGGCTTAAATATGACAAGGTTAGGAGTTGGACAGACTCAATAGTTAACAGTTAAGATAGGAGGAGATGAGATAAAAACTGTGATGTATAACCAATCTGCAGGAAAGTCTCCAGGAATACATGGTCTTCCAGTGAAAGTCTGGAAGCTAGGAATGAAGAAAATACAATGATTTGGAAGGTTTTTTTTAGTTAGAAAGGATTAGGAATAGAGATTGGATAAGCAATTCACAAAGAAACAATGGGAGGATATATGTATGTCTCCCAAATCTGCAAAAAAATATATATATCTAGAAGATTTGGGATTTTTGCTTGTAAGTGTTTACATAGATATTTTTATACCCCAAGTAGACGCCAGAAAAATTTTCCTCAGCTAGACGACAAATGTTGGAGGTGTGACAGGGAAAAAAATGGGAACATATTCTCTGGAGTGCAGTGAGTTAGCAGACTTAAAGAATTCCCTGCGGGATGCACTGTTGGAGATGCTGGGTGGGCATATTGGTGTGATGAGGGAGATCATTTTTCTGAGCTATGATACATAATCGGAATTGCCTGGAAACAGTAAGGCCTTGCTGTGTATAATTATGGTGGCTCCCAAAAAAGCAACTACTAGAAAATGGAAATCAAAATCTAAACCAACTATACAAGTAGTAAATATAGTAACAGATCAAAACTGGAACCAAGATCTGAAGAAAAGCGTAAAAGGAAACTACATAGGAAAACTGGAAATTGTATGAGTAATACATATGGGGGAGGGTGAGGAGATTTAAAAAAAAAAAGGAAGGACTTAAATAAGATATGTAATGTTTGACTGAAAATGATTGGATAGATTATAAGTGATGTATTATGTTTGCAAGTGGATGTGTATCGGTGTGATTTGTTTTCATTTGTATAACTGTATGATTGCTTATGTCATAAGTGATGGTTTAATAAAGATGTTTCTTATTTAAAAAAAGGCAATAGTTAAATAATTTATGTAATGTTGCTTAGGTTATATGATATAAACAATATATGTGAAGCATAATTTTTGTAAATGTGAACTTGTTAATACAGTTTGATTACATTTATATAAATCTAAATTTCCCTATAAAGGTTTTTAAAAATATGTTTCATCTAGGATTTTATGGCTTAACCAAACCATACAACAAGAGTATGTCCAAACTCCCCCCACCTTTTTTTTGAAACTTCAGTAATATTAACTTCGCAAAGCAAGTTTATTTTTTAAATATGTCAATTATTTTTCAGTTCACCATTAAATGCACTTACACAGCCATCAGACTGACGGTTTATTTATTCCCATTTGTTTACTGGACAAACAATCCACTTTTCAGCAGAAACCTGAGGAGAAAAGCTCCATGAGAAATAATACTAGTGGTACATATACAACATACATAACACTCAAAAAACATTTAGCAGCTTTACATACAAAGCTTTATGATGAAAGCAGATTCTGCCAGCCCAGCTAGCTGGAAGTTTGTAAATATGTATATGTCATTGGTGAATATCAAAATTATTTGTGTAAGATGCTTGTGTTACAAATGTATTAGAACTGTATGTGATGTGTATATCAATTTGCTTCTACAGATGTGTGTGTGTTGAAAAGGGTATTTGCAAAAGGCTTGTGCTTAAAATGGATCCACAGTGTCCCTTACCGAAAAAGAATAGAAATGTACATGCACTATTGCAACTATTCAACTGTATATATTTTAACAGTGGAAACTGGAATGCAGGATGTTAACTTCAGGAAAAATAACTGAAATTAAATGACTTTATGGCTATGCAATAAAAGATGGTATCTTTCAGTTTTCAATGCAGCTAGATACAGAGTCTGTGCTGAGAAACTTCCTGTATTGCCTTCAGAGTAAACTAATTACTAGTTTAGAAATGTGAAGGAATGCAGTTGTTTTATGACTTCCAGGATCTGCCAAAGATCTGAGGTCTATGCATTTTCACAGGTAGATGCTAAATACTGCCAGATTACAATGGGGGGGGGTCACTTGGGATAGAGTCAAATGACAAGAAATTATGTCATTCTTCCATCTATCCCAGCAGTAATATTGCTAGGATATAATAAAGTAGTATATAATGGAGAACATCGATATCTGTGCAGTAACTGAGACCTGGTTCAAGGCTCCAGAGAGCACCCCTGCAATACCAGGCTACAACTCTTACCACACTTTTCGGCCACCAAACCAGGACCGAAACACTAAAGGTGGAGGAGTGTCAATATTCACCAAGTATATTCACACCACCAGGCTAGTTGGCCAACACAATGTGTCTGAAATTCTCCAAGTGCAACTAACACTAGGTAAGACTGCAATCCAAATTGTAGCTTGCTACAGATCCCCCACCATACCCCAAGATTCTCACTACACCTTTCTAAACATACTGGAAAATATTAAGATGGAACCAAACACCCTAATACTGGGTGATTTTAACTACCCTGCCATTAACTGGGAAAACTACTCATGTCCCAACACGTTTGCTAATGGTTCTTGGAATTCATAAATTCTAATGCCCTGGATCAACTAATCCATAGTCCCACCAGGGCTCCAATATCCTAGACCTGGTCATTACCAACATGGGAAATCAATGCTCCATACCTAAGGTCACCCAGTCGTTAGTGAGGTCTGACCATAAGCTAATCACCCTTAACATCCACATCCCACCCCACCCCCCAGTAAAGAAACCACCATAAAAAACTTCTCCAAAGCCAACTTCATGCTACTCAAGTCAGAAGTGACAAACTTCATAACACCCATGCAGATGGGAACTGAAAGTTCAACTGCTGAATCCTACACTAAGGCACTGTACGAGCACATCCACTCATGCATGAATCGTGCCATCCCAAATAGAACCAAAATGCTCTCCTCCAAAAAAAGGAAGCCAATCTGGTGGTCCCCTGCCATAAACAAACTTTACAACAAAAGGAAGAAACTTTTGCAGAAAAGAGGAAAATCCCAGGATGCAAAACCTCCCTTACTGGCCTCAGTAAGAAACTGAGATGCCTCATAAAATCCTCCAAAGCTAGTTACGAAAATAAAATTGCCAAAGATTCCAAAGACAACCACAAAGCATTCTATAACTATGTCAAGAATCTAAATGGTAATGCTCAGATCTGCGCTGAGCTAAAACAGAATGGCATTAAATATACTGATCCAAAGGATATTGCCAATATCCTGGCAGATCGATTCAGTGCCAACTTCACCCCTCTCACCCCTAAATGGCCCATCTCAATACCGGAAGATTGCCAAATTCCAGTAATAACGGCCACACAGGTACAAAACGCACTCTCTAAAGCCAAGAATACAGCATCCATGGAACCAGATGACATCCCGGGCTGTGTACTACATGAACTACAATATGAACTGGCACCTCACCTAAGTGTCATGTTTAATCATAGCCTCACCTCAGGTTTCGTGCCCACTGAGTGGCGCAGAGCTACAGTTATCCCAATCCACAAGGGGGGATCCACCTTGGATCCCGGAAACTACCGTCCCATCAGTCTGACAAGCCTTATCTGCAAGGCCATGGAGCGTATTATCAT
Source organism: Protopterus annectens (assembly GCF_019279795.1). NCBI lineage: Eukaryota > Metazoa > Chordata > Ceratodontiformes > Protopteridae > Protopterus > Protopterus annectens. Next base: position 1,199,801,185 of record NC_056737.1, read on the forward strand.
GGAACTTATAAACAAAGACATTGGCAACCTTCAAACACTGGACCCCACCCAGTTTGGGTTTGTGAAGGGCCGATCTTGTCTCCTGAACCTGACTGACTTCTTTGAATCAGTCTCCAGAGCCATGGACAAGGGTAAGGTGGTCCACACAGCCTATCTAGACCTTGCCAAGGCCTTTGACACCATCCCCCACTCTGGAATCATAGATAAACTTACTAAGTTGGGCATTAATCCCTATGTCACCCAATGGGTTGCTAAATGGCTTACTGATAGAACCCACACTGTAAAAGTAGCAGACTCCAAATCCAGCTCCAGACAAGTGACAAGTGGAGTACCTCAGGGTTCAGTCCTGGGGCCGCTCTTGTTTGGCATCTACTTCTCTGAAGTACAGGTCAACACTAAGGGACTCTGGCTAACAAAGTTTGCAGATGACTGCAAACTGGGAGCCATTATTGAATCCCCAAATGATGTGTATACTCTACAAAAGAGCCTTACAGAAACAGATGCTTGGTGCCAGAGCCATGGGCTCAAGCTCAATGCCAAGAAATGTATTGTTATCCCCTTTGGGAAAAAACATGTATCCATGAATTACCATATAGGTGGCAGTACACTAAACACAGAAAGTGTGATAAGAGACTTAGGGACACAGGTGGACAGTGGTCTCACCTTCGATAACCACATCGCCACAACAATCAGGAAATCCTTCTATGTGGCACACCTCATCACGAAGGGCTTTTCATCCAGAAAAAAGGAGGTCATTGTCCCACTGTACTCATCCCTCATTAGACCCATTATAGAATACAACACCCCATTTGGTATGTACCGCTCAAGACATCTGCAACAACTGGAAAGGCCTCAGAAATACCTCACTAAAAGAATCACAGGCCTAAAGCAGATGCCCTACGCTGACCGCCTTAAAAAACTCCAGCTATACTCTGTCGCATATCGTCTACTCAGAGGCGATCTCTGCTTAACATACAAGGCCATGTCAAACCCAGAGCTGTTGGACATGCTACACTTAAAGAAATCCCAATCCCTCAGAGCTACACGCCCAGGGATCTAAACCTTGTCATCACAATAAACAAAACATGCTGGAGGGATAGGTTCCTGACCCAGAGACTCCCAGACTCTGGAATAGATTGCCCATACATGTCAAGCAGAGTGCCTCTTTGGACCTCTTCAAGAGGAACCTTGACGATTGGATGGGAGAAAGGAAATTCACCCCAGGGATCACGTCAGTCGCCCTGCTAGACAGGGGTCCAGGAAAGTAAATAATGTGGGAAGAAATAGCCAGGGAATTGTTATGGCTAGGCTTGTATAGGTCCTAGGGCTGATAGCCTAGTACCAACCTATGAACCTATGAACCTATGAGATATTAATTTGAGACCTCTCTTGGAGAGACAATGCATTCTGTATTCTGTCTTGGACCTGACAAGATCCATTCACCACATCTGCCTAGCTCTAATGAAGTAAGTTTCTAGTGTACAGTATAACTCTCTTAGATGCAGGCAGTACTATAGTAAAGTTTAGTTTAAATATTTTTCTTTATTTATTTGAGACTTTCCTAAAAAGTTGTTTTAAATATTTCCTGTGGTTTTGAACTCTGTTTCTTCTTCTTCTTCTTTTGGCTTTTCCTGGTCAGGGGTCACCACAGCGGATCACCTGTCTGCTCATGATTGGCATTAGAGTTTTACGGTTGCCAGCCCGGCACCCAACCTTCCATGGAAGGCACACATACACACACATGCACTCACGCCTAGGGCCAATTTAGTCTGTCCAATCCACTTACAGCATGTCTTTGGGATGTGGGAGGAAACCAGAGCACCTGGAGGAAACCCACTCGACCACAGGGAGGACATGCAGACTCCGCACAGAAGGCACCCCAGTCGAGGATCGAACCGAAGAGCCTCTTGCTGTGAGGCGACAACGCTAACCACTGCACCACCTTGGCTGCCCTTGGTTTTGAACTCTGCTGTCACTGTGAATATATACTGAGTATTTTCTTGTTATTTTATTTATTATTAAATATATTTAAATCTTTCATTGTGGCCTAGAGATATTTAAGTTTTGAGAGTACTTGCATATTTATTTAGTGACACTGTGTGGGCCACTCCTAATAACCTTGCTCTTGAGCAAACTACCATTTGTGTTAATATTAATCTTAATATTACACAGTAAGACTGGACGCCCTTTGATTAGGGCGTTAAAGTAGTTGATAATGAGTTGACTGGTGTCAGTGATAACTACCTTATAGTCTGGGCAAAAGGGGGGCATAGCTAGTAAACCTGTGCCAGCCTTTCCAGTCTGTGTGTGTGCGTGTGTGTTTGTGTGTGTGTGTTTGTAAATCAAACCTCAAAGTGTGTGTGTGTCTGTCAGCTACTTGGGCAGGGATATGAACCACTGGTTGGGCAGAGAGGGTGCTGGAGGTTTTGGCTTGGCCACTGAGCTGAGATCTCACCTCTATAGCTGTGCCAGTGGGGAGTCTTACTGGGGATCTACAGAAAGAGGCAGAAACCAGCCCCAGACTGACTGTGGTCTCTGTGTGCTCTTAAGAGAAATTGTACTTGATGCTGAGAGCTGCATCTGGAAATACTGTATGTGTACTTGTCATCCTCTCAGTGAGCGTTCTCCCACTGTTGCCAGTGGTGAGGATTGAGGCTCCTTGATTACTGGTCCAGTGGTGGGGGTCAAAAGCTCCAATAGAACTATTTACAGTACTACATCTATAACATACAAAATACTCAGGTAACATTAGCAACATTGTATACAAAGTGAGGATGATAATAAGAATTTTATGTCTAAAGTCGCATACCACAACCAACCACAACTCATGGCCATTTCCATAAAACAAAGTTTTTATTTGTTCCAACAGTCATTTATTTGTATTCCCAAAACTTATCAGCATTTTTAAATTAGCGACACAATCATGGATAATCATTGATTACTGGTCTTCTTAATTAGACTGTTCCAAAAATGCATATGCATAAATCACTTACGGATAATCCAGTTGTGAAAAACAAAAATGTTTTGAAGCGTAACTATTTCTTTTCAGTAAATGTAGAATTTAGTATAGATTTTGCTTTAATTTTGCTGAGTTCCTGTTAAGGGAACACATTTTGTGTTCCTTTCGTAATGTTAACATGTACACACTCTCACTCTCCTCAGCATAATCTTCTACTTCTGAAGAGGCGCCCTTTTACAGATCATGCAGATACACAAAAAACAGAATTGCACACATATAAAGTGCACATGCACACACACACACACACACACACACACACACACACACACACACACACACACACACACACACACACAGCAGCATTCTCAACAGTGTCATGCAATAGTAAGCTCCTTCTTGGAAAGTGAGCGTACTGTTTTAAAATAACTTGTCCATATAAAACACTTTCCGTCACATAATTCATTACCCCAAATGTTTTTAACATAATGTTTCATATTGCAGAAAATATTGTTCTGATAAAATGCTTGCCACATACTTCTCAACCTCTTAGAGAAAGAAAATCTGGACAGAGCCATAAATAATGGGGGTGGCAGGGGGCAAAGACCCAAAAATAGGAACAGTTTTTAAATATTGCTCACACAAACTTCAAAAGTTGATAGAAAAGCAGGTTTTGCATTAGCATGAATTTTCTGGTGTATGAAGTCTAAAACTCTTATATTTGTCATTATTTTCTAACTTCAGTCCTCAATGATTTGCAATTTTATACGAACAGATAAAAATATGAGGCAAAAATCTGGACAGTCTCTGAAAATTTGCACAGTTAAGAGATATGGTTTGTCATCTTTATAAAGTGCTTACACCACCATCTTCCATGTTGGCCAGGTTGATGTTTGTCGGCACTATGTTTCCTCTCTACCTGTTAGGCCATCTAAGTTTTCTGCCTGGTACTGTCAACATCTTTTCACAAATGTTGTGCTTAGAAGTACATGATGCTAAAATAAAGTCAAAGCAGTTCAGCTAACCAAGTCCATAGTGGTTTCTGCTGCTGACATTATAAATAAGCATCCTGATTAGGTGTACATTGGACACAAGCCTAGGCATGTGTTACATACCCAAATCTGGCAGTGAGTGCAGATAATTAAGGTTGTGTGCTGTTGCTGCTTCCTGTAGTCCATGGTTTGATTTTTCCAGCCTTCATTTGCCTACTGCTTGACTCTAAGCAAGTCACTTAACCGGACAGTGCTTATCAATCATCTTGGAAAAGGGACACTTACGTCCAGTGGGCTTACCTGATTAACATAAAAAAATCATGATCCAATACAGAACCATTGGTGTGAATGTTAAGTATGGATGTGTAACCATTATTAATCAGAAACACAAGTAAAGCTAGACTAACGCAGAGTCCATCTGTTTGCAGCTAAAGTCTAATTAAAAAAAAACTTGCATTTAGATGTATTTCTGCAGCAAAGTTTCTTCCTCAGCATCAGTCAGACATCAGAGACCACCCACACAGAGCACTTGCAAGTCATGATGTGACAAATACCATGGTGTTGCTAGCAATTCAGCAGAGATGAGTCTGCACTTAAGTGACATTCCTTTTATAGCAATTCTGAATTTCAGCAGGGATTTTCATACTGTTATTTAAGCTTTTACATTACTGAAAAGTATACTTTTTCTTATTCACTCTTCTATTCTGAGATTGGCAAAATGACACAAGTTTGTATTATAAAATGCCTCTGACTGCTTGTTGCTGACCTTAAAGATGGCCTTTATGGTACTGTGGAACTGAGAGGTAGAAAGCATGCAAGAATCAACATTTTGGAGTGGCCCATATTCATGTCTGTACTCAATGAAATATGTGTGGTAAATCACTGAACTGTGTACGACCTTATCCGATACATTCATGAACCTAGCAACAAAGAAAATAAAGTATCTAATAGGCAATGCACAGGAAATTAGTTAAAAATACAGTTGTGTAAGCAAACTTACCATAACAGTAGATGTCTGAACAATCACTGCTGCAGTACCCATAGCTAAATGGGCTGTATCCTGCCAAGGCTATAACAGCTGGACAGCTTCCAAAGCTTCAGGGAACCTTCCACACAACAAAGAGCTTTCATACCAGTGTAGAGAAGGAGGCTAAGCCCTGAAAGGACAATGCTAGAACAACAAAAATAAATATCCACATCCTGGCATAAAAGCACACCAAAAACAAGGGAGACAGAGGGAGGGACCAGCTACCGCAGCAGTTTTTGTTATGGTAAGCTTTCTTACATGACTCTGCTATGTTCATCACATTGATCACTGCTGCAGTAGCCTTAGCTGTATGGGCAAGTTACCTTAGCCTATTACATTTGAGAGGGGGAAGGAGAAGAGTCCAGGAATCACTGGAGAATGGTCCTTGCAAAGCCTAACCTACACCTAGAGAAGAAATCAAGCTTGCATGCTTTGTAAACGTATTTACAGAGGACCAAGTTGCAGCTTCTACAATTCAACCCTTTCCAAAAAGCCATAGATGAGGCCAAAGCCCTGGTAGAGTGGGCCTTGACCCTGCCTGGAATAGTTTTGTTATGGTGAGTATAGCAAAAGGTAATAGACTTAGACAATCATTTAGAAATAGTCTGTTTTGACACAGGTTATATCTTCAGTAGAAATGAACAAGTGATTCTAAGTCCTGAAAGATTTAATCCTGTCAAGATAGTATCAGAGCGGTGTGTAGACATTCAAGGTATGGAGTATCCTATCTCCTTCATCTTTAGGTTCAGGAAATAAAACAGGGAGATAAATAGTTTGGATTAAAATTAACTTGGATACCACTTTAGGTATAAACGAAGGGTTAGTTTTCAATGAAACACTTTTCCTATAGAAAGTGAGATAGACTCGACTTAGCATAAGAGCTTGCAACTCCAATACCATTTTTGTGGAGTTCAGAGCAAACAAAACTGTTTTCCATGTTAAGAAACTCAAGTCAGCCAGATTAGCTGGTTCAGATGGAGAAAGTATTAGCTTCTTTAACAGAGAATTAAGATCCCAAGGAGGGGTTACCAGTTTCATGGAGGCCTGTTATGCAAACGTCTTTCAAAAAAATTTTGACTTATGACTGCATTGAAAGAGGAAGATATATGGGCAGACATGCTGAAATGGCCGAAAAAATACAGGTGCCTAAAGGGAATTAAGACCCTATCATCCAGGCAGTCATTTGAATTTGATTGTTGTTAGGGTGTATTAAACACCACTAATCTTGTGTTAGTAAATCTAGTCCGTAAGGAAGTGTGTGGTAATTGCCCCTGGCCATTTCCAAAAGAAGAGAAAAGCACCGTTGCCTGATCCAGAAGGGAGTTACCACAATGATCTTGGGAGATTCCTTCTGAACCTTCAGAAGTACCCTGGATATTAGTGGAAAGGCTAGAAAAGCATACAGGAACATTCCTGTCCAAGAAAAGAAAAAGCATCTGTCTTCCAGGCCTTCTTGCATGTAATCCTGGAATAGAATCTAGTCAGTTGATTGTTCAGAGAGGAGGCAAAGACGTCTACTTAAGGAACTCCCCACAGCAGGATCAAATTTTGGAAGACCCCCAGATCTGGTTTCTATTTGTTAGGGTCTGCCCTGGTCCTGCTCAGCTTGTCTGCGATACAGATTTACTCTGACAGACTCTGGGATGCCTACAGAGTGAGATTTTGCTGTGAATTTATATCCCAAGCTAACATGGCTAGCTTGCAATGGGACAATTATCTGGTCCCATCCTCCTAGCTTTTTGATGTACCACATAATAGTGGTATTGTCTGAAACCCTTGAAGAGGTCCTGGGGACTAAGGTGGTTCATAGAGTTCAATGCCTATATCAGGATAAGCATCTCTTTGATATTTATGTGCTTGCATATGTCCTTGGTGTCCCACACCACCTGCACTTTTATCCCTCCTGAAACTGCTCCCCATGCAAAGTCTGAGCTGTCTGTGGTGGCTGACTGCTTGGCATGGAGGGAGAAGGTGGAATCCCCTGGAAAGGGGGAATTTCCTTCCACTGCTGTTTGTAATGTAGCTGGATCACATTCAAGACCCAGTCACCTGAAACAATCTGTTGCCAGAAAGAGAATGGAAATTCAAACTTTCTGGAAGGGATAAGGAACTGGCAGTATGTGGGTGGGGTGGGGGACAAGGCACCTTATATAGTCATTCATACTTGCTTGACTGTCCTTTATTCTGGGGTGCTCTGCTTTCTTTTTGGAACCTCCCTGCCACTGTCTTTTAAACGTCTGCTTACCGGCATTCCTTCTGAGAGTGTGTATTTTCCTTCTTGCCAAAATTAGACAAGGGAACACAAAATTCCTTGGAGAATTTAGAAAAGGAGGACTGAAAATCTGAGAGATTCCCTGAATCAGTTTACCTATCTCATCACATTTTTGATAACCTCTACAGCAGCAGGTCCAAAAACTAAAACTCTCTCCAAAGGTGAATTTAAAATCTCATTTTTTACATCCTCTAGGTTGTTCTGAGAAAGAAGCCAGACAAACATCCTCATAACAGTACCAATGGCAATGGCCCTGATGGTGTTATCTACAGTTATAAACACTTTAAACAATGTGTAGTGACCTGAGCAACAAAAGAAACTAGACTACTCAAAGCAGCTATTTCTTCACAAGAAGAAACTGCAGCCAAAACATTCCTCATACTTTCACATAACTCCCCACAGCAGGATCAAATTTTGAAGTATAAACTTAACATGTGAGCCTGACAATTCAGAATTCTAAAAATCAAAGTTGCAGAAGCATACACTTGTTCCCCTATAATTACCTTTGTCAGACAGAGAAAGATTAGAATTAACATAATGCTTGGCTGCAGCTGGACTAACTAAATCTATAGCTGCTGGGTCTTGCCTGGCATGAGCGAATGAATAAAAACTTGAAAGACTGAGGAACTTTGTACATTCTGTCTGCTTTATTAGGTGCAACAGTTTGGCTGTCAGGGAAAAGTACAGTTTTGTACCTACCATAAATGTGGATGTCCGATAGATATGCAACTGCAGTCCTGACATATGGGTTGTCCTGCCTCAGGCAGCCCCTCGGTCGGACGGATTCCAAAGTCTGGGTCCGGCGTCGGCTGATGTCGCCTATTCCCCGACGTCAGAGCGGCTGGGGTATAAAAACAGCAGCCGACACCATCTTCTTTAGTGTTTCTTGCCCCAGATGCCAGGTGCCCTCCAAAGAAGGCTAAATTTAGAGAATGCATAAAATTCCAGACATGCACAATAGTAATGAACAGATACACCATAAAAGCTATCCCCAGCTAAGTTGGGAAAGGGGTGGTGGACCCAAAAAAGTAAATTACAGAGGGGTAGGAGGGAGGGTAAACCTGACTGCAGTTGCATATCTATCGGACATCTACATTTATGGTAGGTACAAAACTATACTATGTCCTTCAAGAATGCAACTGCAGTCCTGACATATGGGTTGAATACCATAGCCAAGCTGGGGGTGGTAAGATCTAAGAAAAAGATGGTGTAGCTAAAATGCCCTGCAGGACTGCCGAAGCAAAGCCTGCTCGGGATCTGGAGTATAAAGGCAGGTTGTAGTGCTTGGAAAATGTATGCACGGAGCTCCATGTAGCAGCTTCTAGAATGTCCTTTGTAGCCACCCCTCTTAGAAAGGCTGTGGAGGTGGCTAGAGCTCTGGTAGAGTGTGGCCTGATATTGGCTGGCACACCTTTTCCATGGAAAGAGTAACAGAATCTGATGCAGTGTCCAATCCATTTTGAAATTGTTTGTTTGGAAATTGCCTTTCCTTGTACTCCAGCAGCGTAAGCTACAAATAGTTGGTCAGACTTTCTGTTGGCCTTTGTTCTGTCCAAGTAGTAGTGTAATTGTCTGTGTATGTCCAAAGTGTGCAGCAGCTTTTCTCCTTTATTTTGAGGATTGGGAAAGAAAGTAGGCAGGTGAATTGCTTGATTTAGAGACACCCTGGATATCACTTTTGGCATGAATGAAGGATTGGTTCTTAAAGAAACTCTGTCCTGATGAAAAATGAGGAATGGAGGTACTGCCATGAGGGCCTGTATCTCCGAGACTCTTCTTGCTGAGGTAACTGCCAACAGGAAGGCTGTTTTCCAGGAGAGAAATTGCATTTCTGAAGATGCTGCTGGCTCAAAAGGAGGAAGAGTTAATTTTTCCAAGACGAAGTTGAGGTCCCATGCAGGCACTGGTGGTTTCCTGGGAGGTTTGATATTCTTTATCCCTCTTTGAAACTGTCTTAGCAAAGGATGTGAAAACACAGGTGGATCACAGTTGTATTTTACTGAGATTGCTGAAGCGTGCATTTTTATGGAAGAATATGAAAGGCCACTATGAAGCATTTCTGCCAAGTATTCTAGTATATGTGGCATGCTTATTACTGATGCATCCTGACCCTTGTTGGCATTCCAGGTGATGAATCTCTTCTATTTGGCTGAATAAGTTTTTTCTGGTGGAAGGTCTGTGTGCTTCCAGTAAGATCTCTTGAACTTTTTTGGAGAGAGAGATATGGGTAGAAGTCATGGAACCCTCCAAGCTGTCAGCTGCAATGTTTGCAGGTTGGGATGAACAGTCCTATAATTGTGCTGAGTTAGAAGCAGAGGCCATTGAGGCAGGGGCCACGGCTTGGTGCGAGATATGCTCCTTAGTAATGGATACCAGTGCTGCCTTGGCCAGTCTGGAGCTATCAAAATACCTTTCGGTTGCTTTGCTTTGATCTTCAGTAACACCTTGGTCATTAATGGTAGAGATGGGAATGCATAGATTGTCACGGAATTCCAGCTGAAGGAGAGAGCATCCATTCTCCAGGCTTGAGGATGGTGTGTCCTCGAACAGAACTTCTTCAGATGATGATTGAGGTGCGAAGCAAAGAGATCTATGTCCGGCCTTCCCCATGCATGAGTTATTTGTGAAAAAATGTCTGGATGCAGCATCCATTCGTGCGGGTCCAAAATGTTTCCGCTTAGACTGTCCGCCAGAACATTGTCCTTGCCTGGAACAAACTGGGATTGCAACTGCAAGTTCAGTTTCAGGGCTTTTTCCCAAAGAGTCATTGTTAGTCTGCAGAGGGGGTAAGAATGAGTGCCTCCCTGTTTGTTTATGTACCACATGACAGTGGTGTTGTCTGTCTTTATTAGCAGATGACCTTGCTGAAGAAATTTTCTGAAGGCCTCGATTGCATGAATCACTGCCAACATCTCTTTTTGATTGATGTGCAGATGCATTTCCCGGGGAGCCCATTGCCCTTGCATGCATCTGCCCTCCATGTGCGCCCCCCATCCATGATCTGAGGCATCTGTTGTAATGGTTTGACTTGCTTGAGGTTTGTTGAAAGACATGCCTTTGTTTAATTGACTTGCTTGTGCCCACCACAAAAATTCCTTTTGAAGACATGGAATGAGTGGTATAATTTCTTCTAAGTTGTGGCTGTGTTGAGACCATAAACTTTTTAGGTACCATTGTAGTTTTCTCATGTGTAGTTTTGCCAGTGGAATCAGAAGAATGCAAGATGCCATGAAACCCAGGGCCTGCAGGATTTTCCTTGCAGTCATCTGGGTTAGCTTTGCTAGGCTTTTGAAGTAATCTGGTAATTGTTCTTGTTTTTCTTCTGTGAGGAAAGCCATTTGTGAGTTTGTGTCCAGTTTGGCTCCTAGAAAAATTATTTGTTGGGATGGCAGTAGTCTTGATTTTTGAATGTTGACTGTGTATCCCAAAGCCTGTAGTAAGTGTATGACATAGTCCAAGTTTCTTATCAAGGCTTGTTTGCTGTCCGCTTGTATAAGGCAGTCATCCAGGTAAGGGTATATTTGTATCCCCTGGTGTCTGCAATGTGCAATTACTGATGCCAGGCATTTCGTGAATACTCTGGGTGCAGTAGATAAGCCAAACGGCAATGCTGAGAATTGATAATGCTCTGACCCTGCAAGAAATCTGAGGTATCTTCTGCAACTGTGTCTGATTGGGACATGCAGGTATGCCTCCTTGAGGTCCAGAGTAACCAGCCAAGACCCCTTGCCCAGCATGGGAAGAAGTTGCTGTAACGTCAGCATTTTGAATTTTGGCACAATGAGAAAAGTGTTTAGAGCGGACAAGTCCAGTATAGGTCTCCATTGCTTTTCTTTTCTTGGAACAAGGAACAGTCTTGAGTAGAATCCCTGGCCTTGTTCCTGAGGAGGAACCTTTTCTATTGCTTTGATCTGTAACAGGTTTGAAACTTGTATGAGTGCCTCTGCCCTTTGATTTTGTGGCAGGTTTGGCATGCCTTGTCTTGTTGGTAAGGTATGGAAATGGAACCTGTAACCTTTGTCTATTATGTCCAGAATCCATTTGTCCTTTGTTAAAATGTGCCAATTCTTTGAAAATACGGATAATTTTCTGCCTAAAGGTGCTTCTCTTTGAGCCTTGGTCGGCAGTGTCAAAGTCAAGTCATTGTGATTGTCCCTGTGGAGCGGTAGAAGTCCCTGCGCCACTTCTCTGATTAGTTGGTTGCCATTGGCAGCCCCTGTAGGAGCCTCGGTATTGCCCTCTACCTCGAGCACGCCTGTTTTTTACCCTTTGTAACTTGTCAGTGTCTGGAAAGGACCAATTCTTTGAAGGCCAATTCCTGCTGAACCTCAGTGGCTGAACCTGGAGGAAATATTTAACTGTTTGTACTGATTTAGCCTTTTCCTCAATAGATTTCAACACATCCTGTGCATTAGCACCAAATAGCTTCTGTTTTTCCAGAGGTGCATCTAGGAGCTTTACTTTAACATGACCTGGCCTGTTCTTTCAACCAAGCATGTCTACGTATGACGGCCCCTGTCATAGCTGCCCTACATGAAGCTTCCAATGCATCATAACCACACTGAAGAAAATGATTGCTAACCTGCTGAGTATTATATACCAAATCCTGCAAGGCCTTTCTATCTAAAGGCTCAGGAGAGGCTAACTTTTTCTGCAAATCATCCATCAAGAAATCCTGATACTGAAACATATGAAAAAGACAGTTAAGTGCCCTCATGGCAAGGGTGGTTGAGGTATAAACTTTTTTGCCCCATCTCTCCAAGGACCTAGATTCCCTGTCTGCGGGCAAAGGGTTTTTGGCCGTGGAGGTGGCTACTCCTTTGGGCCCCTGAGAAATAGTTTCTAGATCCACAGAGTGGGCCTTAAAGAGATGCTTATGAGTTTCAGGAACCCTGTAATATCTGTCTGGCTTGACAGGAGCAGGAGGGAGAGAATCAGGGGAAGCACTGGAGTCTGAGTACACATCATCCAAGACATCCAACACTGGTGGAATAGCTAAAGGCCTGTGCTGGGGTAACTTAAGGAAAGTACGTAGCCTTTTCCTGGAGTCAGAGAAATCCTGGCCCTGCCACTGAAAATGCTCTCTCATGGTGTGGAGAATTTCCCCGAAAGAAATATCCTCTGGAGGAGAGGCAGAGGGAATGGATTCATCAGCATCAGAATCCTCGTAGGCCTGGAAGGATTCTTCCTGGGAATCTGAATGGTCTGAGTCCCCAGAGGCTTCATCTGAGGAAAGGGTATCTGTCTGCTCAACCCTAGGCCTTTTATCTGCAGGCGGCTGAGAACCTCTGTCTGGATGTGCCTGAGAGCCTCTGATTAAAGAAATTAGATCTGCAGCTAAAGTCATGATCTGTTTATCAGAAGTGGAACCCTGGGAAAAGGCTTTAGGAGGGTGAGCCTTAGCCTGGCTGGCAGCCTTAGCACGTGTGTAGGCCTTGATGGACATAGAGACCGGAGGCCTAGCTGCCCCATGTGCTGGAGTAACTTTATCCACCGGTATGGTGTCAGGTAAATCCTGGGCTTCGGTTTCAGGAGGAAAAACAACAACCGACACCGGGGTAACCTCCGGGACCGAAGTGTGTGGTAAAGCGGTGTTGTTGGTCTGGAGTGGTAGAATTACCACCTCCGAAGAGACCGATGCACTCGCGGTAGGCTTTGGCGTGGCGTCTGTGGAAGTCGCGGGCCGAGAATGTCGGTCCCGGTCCTTCCGTTTTTTGGAAATATGTTTTGTCGGTTGTTCCGACGGCATGATATAGGAGAAATTTTCCCCAAAAAAGTCTTCAGCAAATTCTGCCCGGCGCCTGAATGTGTGCTTATTGAAGCAAGCACAGGCAGCACAGGCCGAGACGTTGTGGTCTGGGCCCAGGCAGGGAAGGCAGTAAGAATGGAAGTCCTTATGAGGTATTTGTTTACCACAAGACAAACAATTATTAACTTTTGCAGTTTTATCTGACATCGGCTGAGGCAAGAAAAGGTTCCCCAACGGGGTACTTAGCTTTTTGATGACTTCGGTAACTGAAAACACAGGAGCTGGCCGACCGGCACTTGCGAACTGCTTCTGCTTCGGGCACTGCGCGGCAAGAAAGACTGAAGAAGATGGCATCGGCTGCTGCTTTTATACCCCAGCCGCTCTGACGTCGGGGAAGAGGCGACATCAGCCGACGCCGGACCCAGACTTTGGAATCCGGCCGACCGAGGGGCTGCCTGAGGCAGGACAACCCATATGTCAGGACTGCGGTTGCATTCTTGAAGGACATCCACAGGCTGTGACAAACAGATCCTCCAATGCTGACAACAGGGGAAGGGAGAGGGTTCTGAAAATTCCAGCTGTACCAATTCAGTGTTTTCTGAGAGACTGAGAAATCTCAGTGTTCTACCACAAAATCACGTACTCCTTCTGGAAACAGTCTCGGAAAAGGTGAATCCCTCACAGTGTGATCCAGATACCATACCCTCCTCAGAATCTGAATAAGAAACCTGAGAAGAAAATATGCATCTGTCCCTTTACATGGATTCCGGTTCTTGAACCTCACAGAAATCCTTTTTTCTTTTATCAGAAACCACCTTACAAGAAGGGTCAAAAGCCTGCACAAGACCCTGAACCAAGCCCAATAATTTATTCCTGTCCAGAGAAACTGAATGAGACAAGTTTCTTTTGACAGGATGTTAGTGTCAACAGGCCTAGTATTGCTAGCAACAGTTTCCCCAGGGAGTGGCACTATATTCTGGCTAAGAAAGTGTGCATTCCTTGCAGCTTCTCTCACAGCCAACAAAAGTGGATCTCCCTTACCCACTAAGGAGACCACAAACAGCTATAGAGGATATGGCTAACACCTGGTCCATTCTGGCTCTATGGACAACACTAAAAGGATCCAAGGAAAAAGATGAGTGGTCTGAAGAGTCAGCTTTGGCCACAGCAGAGTCACTCAACCAACTGCAGCTATGGCAAATTAATAACCTGTTGTGATGGCAATGGCTGCTTAGTTAACATTCTCTTCTTGTGGCTGGAAGAAAGTCCAACCGAGAGACCAGTAATGTGTTCCATGGTGAATTCAAAACTGGTGCTTGTTTCCTGGGGAAGCCTGGCAGCAATACTCAGTAAAACAGGAAAGTAGCTAAAAAGTCACTTTTTCTCCCAAAAGAAACAGTAAAAAGCAATTTAAACTCTTTCTCTAACCCCCAAAAGTAAAATAAATACAGTTTTTCCACAGGAAAAATATACATTTTTACAACTTTTAACAACATTTTACCACAAAAGTAAAACAGTGTGCTGCCATTTAAAAATACAGAAAAGTAATGCGACAGTCAATAAAATACTTTTTTGTAGCTTTAAAGTAGTTGGTTTTCAAAAAAAAAAAAAAGAGTTTAAACAACTGAATAGTACTGTGAAAGGTTTTATTTCTCTAAAGGGAACCAATCTGCCTAGCAACAGAACAGCATTAACTGACTGTTGATCCTCAAAAGCCTGCAGAGCAGCACTTTTTTTCAGTGGCAGAAGAGCTGTGTAGAGCTTGGCACCAAACCTGTCTTTTTATCAGCTCAGCTCAAGCTGACTAATGGTTTGGGCCTGTACAAGGTGCCCTGAAGCTCTGGAAGCCAGCTGGCTGTTTGTATCCTTTGCAGGATATAACCGCTATAGCTTAGGTTACTGCAGAAGTGATCAATATGAAGAACATTATGGGATACTATACTAACACTTTCAAGTTTGCTGGAAATCTTGGATGGATCTTTTTATTATGAAGGTTATTATCTTTCTTCTTGCAGAATTTTTCTGATGTAGTGAAACATCATATTAGGCAAGAGTAGGAATGTTAGGACTGAGTGGGCATTAAAGGAAACTGCCCTTGAATGCCTCTAGAATAGGACAGGAGTTTTCTGAGGAGCAGCAAAGACCCCATGTCATTGCATTCTTCCCATTGGGTCCACAACCTTACTGGAAGCTGCGCAGGGCAAGAGGCTTCATATCAGCTGCCCCTTCTGTGGCTTGGCCTGTTTGCCATCCAAAACTATATACAGTGCTGTCTCTTTTGAATTCTGGAGAAGGTATGGTGAAGAGGTTAAAACATACCATCCACAACCATGTGAGTCTTACCCTTCTTATCTGTATTTCAAGGATGGCCTCTAACTTCCTTTTCAAATATATAAAGACCTGAAAAAGTGAAGTTCAACAGGGTTGCTTTAATATCCTTATCAAAGTCCATCAGCCAAAGGGGCATATGCCAGCAAATGGCTATGTCAAATCTAGCAGCTCTGGCATGCATCATGAGATTAGTTATATTAGAGGAGGTCAGGTTTTTGAAAAAAAAAATCATATCCTTAAGTTGTCCATTCAGCAACCCCCCTCTATATTTGTGAATTTTGTCTACTATATGTTGCTTAGAATATCAGTGTGTTATGACTAGTGCAGTGCCTGGGCGGCCACGGTGGTGCAGTGGTTAGCATTGCTGCCTCACAGCAAGAGGTTCTCCGGTTCGATCCTCGGCTGGGGTGCCTTCTGTGCGGAGTCTGCATGTCCTCCCTGTGGTCGCATGAGTTTCCTCCGGGTGCTCCGGTTTCCTCCCACATCCCAAAGACATGCTGCAGGTGGATTGGACACTCTAAATTGGCCCTAGGTGTGCGTGTGAGTGTGCCTTCTGTGGAAGGTTGGGTGCCGGGCTGGCAACTTGACACCGTAAAACTCCACTGCCATTCAATGTGCGGACAGGTGATCTGCTGTGGCGACCACTAACCGGGAAAAAGCCGAAAGAAGAAGAAGATGACTAGTGCAGTGCCTGCATAGCAAACACGGTTGATGTTTAGACATGCTTACCAAAGCAGTCCATTGCTCTACAGTCACTGTCTAGGGGATGGGCAGCCAGGTAATGGAGTGCAGAAAACTGTCTAGGGGCCAATGTAGAAATCAGTTTGTCAGATTACATCTAAATTGACCATTCTTTAGGAGACTAGAGGATGTTGTTAAACTTCTTTTTAACTGAGGCTCTATAACAAGATTTTTCACATGCTGATTTAGTGGTATCTTCTCAAATGTCTACTAAAGGAGGTACCACCTAGGAGACTGCTAAATAGGTCTACAGACCTTCTAGGGCCTCCTGTATGGGTAGAGCACAAGGTCTGTACACCACCTCTGTGCTTCAGCAACAACTTTAAGCAAACTTTGAGGTCACCAGGGGAATGCAGGGAGAAGGCATGCTCCTCATAATCCACACTTTCCAGAAAGGAGTTCAGAAGGGAGTCAAGATGTTTAGTTTTGTGTAATTTCAGCTTTGTGTAGGTCTCTCCTGGACGTATTCAGGTGAAAATGGCTCATAAAGGGGCCCATTTGGTAGAAGCTTACCCATGGAAGCCTGTAGAAGTGTTGTCTTCCATCTGCCTTGCTGCTGGGTGACTAGCTGAAAAGCTGGGAGCTAAGGAACAGATGGCAAAGGTTCCAGTACTGGGGGTGGAGAGCATGATGTTGATAGAAATAGGGAAAAGTTGTAACCTAGTTCTTTATGGACACTGGCATCAGAAGCTGCTATCCTAAGGTCAAATAGCTCAACACTGACATCACTCATAGGTTCATAGATTAGTACTAAGCTAACTGCCCTTGCGAGCCATTTTAAGCCTAGCCAATTATCCCTTGTGAGACTCAAACCCTGCACCTTGTGTTTGTAAGGCAAGCACCTTAACCATTAGGCCACCCTCCCACACTCAAGAATCTGATGTCAAAAATCAACTTTGAGACACCACGAAGATCAATAATGAAGGAATCACTGACGTCCGAGACACAGACACCATACCATGCAGCATTAAGACCAAAAAAGTAACAAGGCAGCAGTACAGGCCCAGACTGTATAAATTGGCACAGTGGGAGAGTGAAACTAACAATGTGGGGGATAGGGCTCTTGAAGAAATTGAGGAACTGGCAATGGCTGTGCAGGTAAGAATAGGTGGGCTGAAAAGGTCATTTAAAGCTCCCTGCAACCTAAGATGGAAGCAGGGGAAGAGATACCAGACTGCCAGCTCTATACTCTCAACATACCCTGCCAGCCTGCCATAATCTATGACACATGGCAGGAAAAGGAGCAGATCTGATGTAGTCTGTCTCAATTTTAACTGAAGGTAAACACCCCTGCCTGACTGGACCATTACCAGTGTAGGAAGCTAGTCTGATGTAAGCTATTAATAATCTTTACAAAAATCTAAGTAACAGTATCATCAGTGCTCAAGACAGAGGTCAGAGAGATCTAGCAAGCCACAGTGACAGATAATTAAGGAGCAGTTAAAGGTCTTCCCTTTAGTGTAGGATGGAGAGAGATCCCAATGTAGGACACTTGGGTGGTGTGCATGGGAATTCAAGTGGTGTGTATGGGAACTCTGGGAACTCAAATGGTGTGTTTGGAAACTCAGATGACGTGCGTAGCAACTCCAGTGATGTGCACTGGAACTCAGGTGGTGTGCATGGGAAATCAGGTTATGTGCATGGGAACTCAGATGGCTGTCTAGAATCAGATAGAAAGAAAGAGAGAGAGAGAGAGAGAGAGAGAGAGAGAATGACTGTTCTGTAAGGTACATCTTTAAGTGTTGTTTACAGCTTTTTAAGGGCACTTTATTAAATTCTTTGCTAATATAAAACTTGAATATGTTATGTGTATTACCTGGACAATAAAAAACACAGTGTACACCTGTATTTTGGGGGGGATCTTCTTTCTACAAATTCATATATGGAAAGAACAGCCTGTGATCAAAGCAAAAGGGCAGAGCTTAGACCTGAATGGAAAACTCAGTTTTTGGAAGGAAGATATAAAGCTAAGAAGTTACAAACCCCAAAAAGCAGAAGCCAAAAGCAAGCAACAAAATTAAGATAGAAGTATTTCCTGCCTGAGATGAAGTGCAGCAAAGAAATTCCAAAGAGACTTGCACCACAAGTACATAATGATAAAGGAAGTCTGCTTAGCAGCCCAGGAAAGTTTTATTTGCTGAGTGCTCCTAACATCTGCAGGTTAGTACTACTGTTACAGAGGGTTGACTTTCTCTTATCATATCCTCCCTCCTCTCTTCTTACAACTCTCAATGTCAGGGGCACCCACATAATAAAATATCATTATGGATACACACACCTCCAGGCTAGTTGCTCAACATAATGTATCCAAAATTATCCAAGTGAAACTAACACGAGGCAAGACTGCAATCCAGGTTGTAGCTTGCTACAGATCCCCTGCCATGCCCCAGAATGCCCAATCCACATTCCTTGATATACTGGATAATATTAAGGTACAACCCAATACCCTAATAATGGGAGATTTCAACTACCCCACCATCAACTGGGAAAACTACTCAAGTACTAACTCATTAGCTCAACACTTTCTGGAATTCATAGATTCCAATGCCCTGGATCAGCTTGTCCATACCCCCACCAGGGGCAGCAATATCCTGGACCTGGTCATTACCAAAATAGATATCCAATGTTCCACACCAGAGGTCAACTCCTCACTGGTCAGATCCGACCATAAGCTAATTACCCACGACATTAATATTCCGCCTCCACTCCCATTAAAGAAACCACTGTAAAAACTTCTCCAAAGCCGACTTCACGCTTCTTAAGACAGAAGTGGCAAACTTCACTACACCTGTGCAGATGGATAATAGAGGTATGACTGCTGAATCCTATACAAATGCACTGTATAAACACTAACACGAGTGCATGGATCATGCCATCCCCAACAGAACCAAGACACTATTCTACAAAAAAGGAAGCCAATCTGGTGGTCCCCTGCCATAAACAAACTCTACAACAGAAGGGAGAAGCTGTTGCAAAATAGAGTGAAATCCCCTGATTACAAGAACACACTGGTCAGCCTCAGTAAGAAGTTGAGATCCCTCATAATATCCTCCAAAGCTAGCTACGAAAATAAAATTGCCACTGATTCTAAAGACAACCACAAAGCATTCTACAGCTATGTCAAGAATCTCAATGACAACATCCAGATCTGCTGCAAGCTGCAGAACAACGGCACTAGATATAGAGAACCAACTGATATTGCCAACATCCTGGCAGATAGGTTCAGTGCAAACTTGACCCCACCTCCCAAAGGGCCCATCCCTATACTGGAAGAATGCATAGCCCCTGTAGTCATGGATGCACAAGTTAAAACTTCACTCTCCAATGTCAAAAACACAGCATCCATGGGACCAGACAACATCCCAGGCTGCATTCTGCACGAACTACAGAACAAACTGGCACCCCACCTAACCACCATGGTCAATCATAGCCTCACTTCAGGTTTTGTGTCTACTGAATGGCGCACAGCGACAGTTATCCCACTCCACAAAGGGGGCACCACCACGAACCCCGGGAACTACCACCCCATTAGCCTAATGGGCCTGGTCTGCAAGGCCATGCATCGTATCATCATGGAACTTATAAACAAAGACATAGGTAACCTGCAAATGCTGGACCCCACTCAATTCGGGTTTGTAAAAGGTAGATCATCTCCTAAACCTGATCAACTTCTTTGAAGCAGTCACCAGAGCCGTGGACGAGAGTAAGGTGGTGCACACAGCTTATCTTGACCTCGCCATGGCTTTCAACAGCATCCCCCATTCTGGAATTATAGATAAACTCACTAGACTGGGCATAAATCCCTATGTCACAAGATGGGTGGCCAACTGGCTCACTGACAGAACCCACACAGTGAGAGTAGCTAATTCCAAATCTGACTTCAAACCATTGACAAGCAGAGTACCACAGGGTTCAGTCCCGGGTCCTCTCTTGTTTGGCATCTATTTCTCAGAAGTCCAGGCTAATACAGCAGGTCTTTGGCTAACAAAGTTCGCAGAAGACTGCAAACTGGGAGCCATAATAGAATTGCCTAATGATGTGGACATTCTACAAAGGTCCCTCACTGAGATTGATGCTTGGTGTCAAAGGCATGGCCTCAAGCTCAGTGCCAAACAGTGCATTGTCATCCTCTTTGTGAAAAACGCTATACCCATGAACTATCATATAGGTGGTGGCATATTTAACACCGAAAGTGTGATGAGACCTTGGAACACAGGTGGACACTAGTCTCAACTTTGACAATCACATCGCCACAGTAGTCAGAAAATCCTTCTACGTGGCACACCTCATCACTAAAGGGTTCTCCTCCAGAAAAAAAGAGGTCATTGTTCCTCTCTACTCTGCCCTCATCAGACCCATCATAGTGTACAATGCCACGTTTGGCATGTACCTCGCAAGACATATGCAACAACTGGAAAGGCCACAGAAAAAGTTCACTAACAGGATTACCATTCTCAAACAGATGACATAAGCAGACCACCTCAAAAAACTCCAGCTCTACTCCGTCACTTATCGCCTACTCAGCGGTGACCTCTGCCTAACATACAAGGCCATGTCAAACCCAATTCTGATGGACATGCTACACTTAAAGAAACCCCAATCTCTCCGTGCCACACACTCCAGGGACCTGAACCCTGCCACCACAATAAACAGACCATGTTGGAGGGATAGATTCCTGTCCCAGAGACTCCCCATACTCTGGAACAGACTACCCATTCACGTCAAGCAAAGCTCCTCATTATCCCTCTTTAAGAGGAATCTAGACAGTTGGATGGGAAATAGGAAAATCACCCCAGGGATCACCTCTGTGGCTCTGCTCGACAGGGGCACAGGAAAATAACTTTCTTGGGTGGCGAAAATCAGGGAACTTTTTGGCCACCCATATAGCCTTATATAGGCCCTAGGGTCGATAGCCTAGTACCTACCTATGAACCTATGAAATGCTCATTGAATATCGCTTTCAATAACTGAGACTCTCCTCTCTATGACCACTCTTCTGATCATTAAAGAGAAGCAGAATGGGGTGTCACGGGGGGTTCGGCCACCCTTACCACCTATAATGCATGATGTCACATTCTAAAACCAGCAGTCTAGTCTGAAAATGAACCATAGAGGTATGCTTCTCCTGCTTACATCAGTGGGTGCATTTTATAACTGAGGAATGACATCATACAAGTCCCATTTCCTTTGAATGTCAACTTGAGAGAGAGAGAGAGAGACAGAAACACACTGTACACATAATGTTCACTTAATAGTAACAATGAATTATATTCATGCAATGTTCTCTCATACATATGGGCGCGTATATTTATACATATATTTATTTATTTAACATTTGTTTATTGGGAAAGTCCAACTTGAAACAAAGCCAATTTTCAGCAGAGACCCAGGGAGAAATGCTCCAGAT
Organism: Protopterus annectens; assembly: GCF_019279795.1. Lineage (NCBI taxonomy): Eukaryota > Metazoa > Chordata > Ceratodontiformes > Protopteridae > Protopterus > Protopterus annectens. Next base: position 1,199,822,660 of record NC_056737.1, read on the forward strand.
GCATGTCTTTGTAATGCGGGAGGAAACCAGAGTACCTGGAGAAAATCCACACAAACACAGGGAGGACATGCAGACTCCACGCAGAAGGCACTCCAGCCGAGAATCAAACAGAAAACCTTCTTGCTGTGAGGCGACAACGCTACCGCTGCACCACTGCATCATTTCTCTCTCTCTCTCTCTCTGTATATAGTTATAGATATAAAAAGAAAGCTAGAGAGGGTTCAGCATTAAGGTAATGAATTCTTAATCAGAAAAGAGATCTTTTAACCTAGATTCATATTCAGGTTATCTGAGGTTCACATTTACTTGTCAACAATTCTTTCAGAGCTTCATCACTATACACATAGGTCCTAGACTGCGTAAACAATGACAGCTGAAAATCCAAACAGTGTTCAGAATAACTTCAAACTCTGTACCCACCATATCTGTAATGATGAAGCCCTGAGAAAAAGTATTGACAAGTAAATGTGAAACTCAGGAATCCTGAATTTAATCTGAAGGAACACTCATTATTTTAATACTGATGCATCTCAGTATCTTGTAAGCACAGGCTACATTTGTCAGCTGGTGTTCAGTCGCATTCAAAATGCCCTTTGTAAGGGTCACACTCTAAAGGAGATTTATGAGCTGTAAAAGTACAGCTATAAATGTTGAAGTGATATATGCAGTCCTGTTTATTAGCATGTGAGCTCGAATTTTGTTTTTGTGCATTTTGCATGAACAAATCGTGTGTGTGTGTGTGTGTGTGTGTCTGTTTGTGCATGCATATGTTGGGGTACTAACTGTGCATATGAAATAATGTGAGGAACATTCTAATTTTTGTAATCATGTAATTATTTTACCGTTATCTTCACAATCCAAAGGGAGATGAGCAACTAATTGTTAATTTGATGGTAGAATCTCTTTACTGAGTTTCATAAAATGAGATGGGAGACAAAAAGCTTTTGGCTGTTGTCCATCATGACCTGTCTACATTGTTATCCCAAATAAATCATAAAGCATACTTGTACTCCCAGGTCATCCATGAAAGAGATCCCTGCTGTTAGTAGGCTTCCATTTTTTACAAAAATAATTCATTAATCTTTCATGACCAAACTCCAGTCTTACGGAATAATGCTTCCTCACTGTTTTGATTTCTGCATTACTTTAGTCTGCAGATTCCATGTCAGAGCATAATTCTCAAATTGGCAGATTTTGCCTACATTAAATAACTGTTTCTTTAAACACTTGCTTCTAGTACTATAATTAATATATTTTCAAAAGCTAAACATGCTGCTCTTTATCCCTGTGGGCACAATGCTAATACAGGCTTTCAGGTTTTTGTTCCATTGCAATCAAAACTGCAGTATATTCAATCTAAATGCAACGCTAAATGAAGAAGAATATGCAACAGTTATAAATGTGAATTTGGCAAAGTACTCAAAAATGACAATGTGAGTGCTGAGTCTGGTGGAATTCTGAAGGGCTAATACCCTAACATTGCCTTTATCACTGCTGAGAATTTGTTTTGTTATGGAGAAAGAACTAGCAGGATAAACCTAACAATGAAAATATATATTATTGCTAAACTATACACTTCCATCCTGTTCTTATTTATAGATAAGACCCATTGTGACTAAACAGAATGCTTTTTATGGAAATGTAGCTTCTCTGTGTGGTGCTATTCACATTAGGTGCAAGTTTCAATAGTGATGCAGACTGTTTAACAGCAGCCCTGTGGCATGCATAACACCCTTTCATGTTCATAGATTAGTACTAGGCTAACTGCCCTTGCAAGCCATTTTAAGCCTAGCCAATTATCCCTTGTGAGACTCAAACACTGTACCTTGTGTTTGTAAGGCAAACACCTTAACCATTAGGCCACCCTCCCTCACTTTGCCATCATGGGTTTTGCAGAAGAATCAGTATATGCAATCCCCCTGCCCCTTGCACCCTGCACAATTTGATCATAGGGTAATTTCCTACATTGATGGTTTCTGTAACAGACGCACATGGGATATATGCAAATGACCCTTATGAACATCAGGTGTTTCAGCTATATGGCGATTCTGATTGCCCATTTTTAATGGGCAATTTCAGGCCAATAAAGCCAAATCCCACTAGCTATGGATATGCATATTTCGGCATTGTTATGACCTCATCAGCATAGCATAAGCAGAGTGTTTTTGAATGTTGTTTGTTTACAGGTAGCACAGGAAATGAATGCCAATGTACCACCCTCATTTTCTCTGCACAGTAGAAAATAAATACTGCATTTAAATGGTACTGTATTAACAGCACCACAGCTACAGAGAAATGCTCTGTTCCCCATCTCTTTGTTTTATACAAACCAGTGGCTGTAAGTCGTAGATGGGCAATCTTTTCAATCAGATATGCAAGTGAGTTGATTAGAGACATGAACTGACAGTTGCTACAGCATGCCTTTGGCCTCACTTAGGAATATACTTTATTTCAGAACTTTTCCGTAACTGTGAGACAGTAACATCATTTAAGAAGCATCTTAGGAGTAGCCATGTTAGGTTTAATATTTGGTGTGCACCACCTTCAGGAATTGGGAGGGTGGTCATCTGTTGCAGCTGCTCCCTGTCCTATCATCACTGGTAACAGTTTCATGAGTGCAACATGGAAAGGAGGGTGGACAGTAAAGTTATTGTTCATGCATGTACAAGGTCCAGCAAGGGGTGGGGGGCGCTGAACATGAGTATTTGGGAGTCCCAAAGTAGGTGGCAACATCATCAATGATGAGTTTGTTGTAGGACTCTACATGATACATTCTTACAAGACTCCCCCTTTTGCAGTAAGTTTAGCTCTTTCCAGATTTTTTTTTTTTACTTTTTTTCCTTCCACAGCTGACCATCAGTAGACATCAGTGCTTCTCGTTGATCTCTACCTCTATCTCTCCCTCAGTTACTCCCTTAATGGTTGGCACTGGTGAGAAGATAAAAAAATCCTGGTTCCATATCATACTGCTGCTAGAAGTGTCTTTCCTAATTTTCTCCCAGCCCCATGCATGCCTCAGTAACACCCCATGGGTGAGGTGCTCAATGGATGGTCTGTGATGTACCACCCCTCACATCTACAAGGAGCTGACATAGGCAAGTTGCCCCTCCACCCTCAGGATGCACTTTGCATTGTTTCCCCGGCCTCTGCCAGAGACATCTAACTGCTTTATACGCCCTCTGCATGCTCCCTTCCTTCCCTCACAAGATAGACACTCCCATCCTTCACCTCAGCGCCTCAGATGCCTGAGACACTAATCAAGCCTAGGACATCTACATTGTAGTCAGGGCTTTTTCTCTGTATGCTACTTCATTGGCTGTTTCCAGAACTTTCTGGTTTTGGAAAGAAGTTTTTCTTGAAAGCCTTGGTGGTATTTACTCTTAGCAGCTCGGGTCGGAGCTCTGCACGTATTATGGAAAACTTATATGTATCTTTGCTGCTTTTTAATATTACAGTCTTGTGATCATGGGAGAGACAAACCTTTAAATATATGCAAAATCCTTTACTTTCTTGCAAGAGCAGACTTGTCTAGAACTGACAAGAAACACCTGCAGAAGTAGGCAAGTGCTTGGTAAATATTAGGATCATCTTATTAAGTGTCTACTCTATACTCACAAACGTATGCAAGAAGCCCTGGAACTGCCTGATATCAATTTGCCTAGATGCCATAACGTAATGTGGAAATCCATCCATCCGCAACCCTTTTCCCATTTTGCACATGGGGTCGGGTGTCACTTCAGCAGTGACAATCATCTCCAGCCAAGGTTTACACCACCAGCTGGCTAGCCTAGCTACGTTTTGTTTTTTCCTACAATAATTTGTACTTTTTATTTTAGCAGCATACCGACAAAATGTAAGTTTCCAAGCATATACTGATTTTCTTTTTAAACATTTTCTGGTTTTGTATAAACCAATGGGACAAAATTACAATTTAAGAAGTGCCTCAATTGTTTCATGTGTGTTCCTAATTCTATTTACTTTAATAATTATCAGTAATGTGGGAAATGAATTATTTCTTTAGCTGTTATAATAATTGATAAAGTGAGCAACATATTTCAATCTACCATATTTAGAAGAAACCCAGGGGAAAGTAAGAGAATATATCTGGAAATTAACTTTATGTGCGATTACCATGCTGAATTCATCATGAGATGACGGTTTACAGGTTTGTCTCACTCACTTTCCTTGGGCAGTGAGTAAAACTGTTTATAGTCTAGTGCTATGGGTTCAGTAGGACAGCTGCAGACAGCATTTTTGATCATTTTATTTTGATCTGCTCTGAAGCATACTCTTTTATGGATAAGGGTTGGAGGCAGGGTGTAATCTTTTATTTTACTAGCTGTAGTTGTATTAAGGCTGTACTTTTTATTCTTTATCTTTGAACTAAACATTAATTATAAGTTTCCAAAAGGGTTTACTACTGTTTAATCCAGGTTATACACAGCATAATACTATAACTGAATGTATATTTTTAAATTTAGCTTCACTGTAATATAAATGTTACTTTGAATTTCATCTTGTAAATATAACATTTTATAATGTCCAGTTCTGCTTATTTTATATTTGTTTTTAACACCTTTATTGAATTATCACTTGTGGCATAGGCACATTTATTATATTTGTTGGCATAGTTTGGTGAAAATATATTTCCACATGCATTGTGAATTTGAGTCTAAATAATTGGGATCAACATTTCAGAGTAATGGTGCATGTGGAAGAGAGGTGAAGAAGAGAGTGCATGCAGCATGGAGTGGGTGGAGAAGAGTGTCAGGAGTGATTTGGAGCTACCAGTAAGAATGAAAAGGAAGTACTACAAGATGGTAGTAAGACCAGCTATGTTATATGGGCTGGAGACGGTGGCACTGACGAAAAGACAGGAGTCAGAGCTGGAGGTGGCAGAGTTAAACATGTTAAGATTTGCATTGGGTGTGACGAGGATGGACAGGATTAGAAAGGAGTATATCAGAGAATCAGCTCAGGTTGGACGGTTTAATATAAAGACAGAGAGATGAGATTGCATTGGTTTGGGCATGTGCTGAGGAGGGATGCTGGATATATTGGGAGAAGGATGCTAAGGATGGAGGTGCCAGGTAACAGGAAAAGAGGAAGACCTAAGATAAGGTTTATGGATGTGGTGAGTGAGGATATTCAGGTGGTTGGAGTGACACAGAAAGATGCAGAGAACAGGAAGAAATGGAAACAGATGATCCACTGAGGCAACCCCTAACGGGAACAGATGAAAGAGCACAAGAGTTCAAGGAATTATTCAGGGCTCTAGCACCTAACAAAAAAGAGGAAATATTTGAAGATGAAGAAGAATGGCAGCACATCAAAACAGTATGAGTGTGTGTGTGTGTGTGTGTGTGTGTGTGTGTGTGTGTGTGTGTGTGTGTGTGTGTGTGTGTGTGTGTGTGTGTGTGTGTGTGTGTCTGTGTGTGTGTGAGGACTAAAGAACAGATATGTGGCCGAGCCAGGTACAGAAATAGTGTACTTAAGGAAAGCTGGTGGTGGAATGCAGGAAGTCAACAAAACAAAGAGAGTAGGAAAAAGTGGAAGATAGAAAAAACATACCAGGCTAAGAAAGAATGCTGACTGGCTAGCAAAGAGGTTAAGAGAGGAGTTGCAGTAGCAAAGATCATGGCATCAAAAGCACTCTACAAACTTCTGAAAAGTGACTTGATAGATGACACAAAGAAACTATCAGGATAAATGCAAAGACAGAAAGATGAAGAGAGTCAGACACCTTTCATAAAGGATGTCACCTACAACTTGCTCAGCAGCACACAGGGCATCACAGTCAGATTAAATGAGTACTTCCAGCAGCTTCTGAATGAAGAAACCCCACAGAAGCTGTACTGCCCCAGACACAGCCTACAATGAAAGAAGAGGAGGAACTCACACTAGAAGAAGTACAGCACTAAGGAAAATAAAGTCAGGGAGAGCAGCAGACTCAGATGAGGTCACAAGAGATATGATCAAGATGTTGGGTGAGTTAAGGGAGAAATGGCTCCTGGTGGTACTCGTGGCAGTATGGAGAAAAAGGCATACCCCAGATGACTGGAGAATAAGCATACTGGTGCCAGTGTACAAGAACAGTGGGGACATCCACAACTGTGGGCAATACAAAGGTAGCAAACCCCTGTCACACTGCATAAATGTACTAGAAAAGGTGATTGATAAGTAGTAGAAAGTTAGATAAGAGTTGAGCAATTCAATTCAAAGATAAGGATAAGGATAGAGTGCAACTGTGCATTCTTAGACTTGGAGAAAGCATATGACAAAGTTACAAGAAAGCTGATTTGGGCAGTCCTGTGGTGATTCAAACTCCTACAAACATTGGTAGAATTAGTACAGGCTGTGTGCAAGCATCCAATGATTAAAGTATGAACAGGGTTCAGCCTTGCAGAGGGGTTCCCAATGGGAGTGGGTGTGCATCAGAGTTCAGCTCTGAGCTCACTGCTGTTCTTAACAGGTCAGAAAGAACAGATCAACAAAGTTGTTCTATGCAGACAATGTGGTGTTACAGACAGATTATGATCAAGAACTTCAGCTACTGACAGGAGAATGGAATGTAAAACTGATGACACATGGGATGAAACTGAGTATAGAAAAGACAGTTGTAATGGCAGCAAATAGGGGAAATCAGAAGAAGGTGAGAAACGAGATAGAAGGGAAGATAGTGGAACAGGCCAACAGCTTCAGACATCTAGGAGGGATGGTTGAGGAGAAGGAAAGTCTGAATGAGTAGGTCAAAGCAATAATCAGAGGGTCTGCAGCCAACTGGCACAGACTATCATGGGTAATGGAAGACAGAAGAATGGCAAAGAAGCTGAAAAGCAAGGTGTACAAAAGCAGTAATATGATCAGTACTGCTGAATGGTGCAGAAACTTTGGCAGTAAAGGCAGAACAGTTGAGAAAGCTAGAGGTGATGTAGAAGAACTGCATGAGATGGGTGGTACAATGCACACTGTGGGAAAGACAGAGATGAGGACATCAGAGCAGAAGCCCAAGTAGATCCAGTTACAGAGACGGTCAAACAGAACAGATTAGAGTGGTTCAGGCATATGTGCAGGAAAGCAGAAGACCATCTGGTGAAGAAGATTTGGAAGAGATAGGCAGCATACAAGAGGAAGCAAGGGTGTCCAGCAAAGAGATGGTTCATAGCTCCATAATCAAGTATTAAACTAGATCCCCTTACAGGTCATTTTAAACCTAGCAAATTTTGGGACTTACGTATTATCGCAACCACACACATTGTCAGCTTTCTCTCTGGCCGTCTAGCACGTTCATGTTCATATTCTAATAAAGCATACTTACAGCTATCGGAATGACTGTGTCTGGTTTGGCAATAATGTGGAAGAATGTATGCTACACCTGACATTGTTTTATCTCTGAGTATTTCCCCCTGTTGTAAAGTACATCAGTCTAAGAGTTAGTACACATATTTAGCATGATTGTGAGGACACGGATTCCAAGCAAGTCATCTAATCTAATATGATTGCATTGGAAAATATTACAGAAATACAGAAGTAAAGCTGATAACAGAAGAAGTTGACTTTTCCCCCCCAAAACAAAACATATTCAGGCAAGCTCTTCTGTGGCACTGTTTTCCAAGGGGAAGTGTGGTTGCATAACAGCCAAACCAGAAAGCACCGCCAAGCATGGTTGCTATAATACTGACTTAAAAAAAAACCAAACCTGTCTTCTGCTTATGTTCTCAGTGTGGTTGCAATAATACTTTTTTTTAACGCAGCCACGCTGAACAAATAACACATACAAATTGCATACAAGCACAGTTAAAAGAGTATGGTTAACGTATTATCGCAAGCACATATTGTCAGAATTCCTGGCATTCTTGGCAGCACGTTAGATCACTAAGAGTGGAATGTTGCCGAGAATGCCTTGAATGCTGACGATGTGCGGTTGCTGTAATACATAAGTACCCAGATTTCTCTTCAAAGATGAGAAACAATCCAATCAAACGCTGTACCTTGTATCTGTGCGGTAAACACCTTAACCGTTATGCAAACCCAACTCCTATAATAAAGGACAGCTTTATAGTCAAGTGGAAAATGGTTCCACTGAATTGACTATGTGAGAGAAAACCTGCAACAGTTGAGCATAGCTGTTGAATAGAGTAGGAGAGTGGCACTGAATCAGGAGAGATGGTGACAGTTGACACGACACCCCAACCCCATGTAGAATATGAGAAAAAGGGAGTTTGTTGATGATGATGATGATTAAGGGTTTATGCTTATGAAACAGGCATAAAATGTTGAATGTAATGTAGCAACAAGCAACAAAAGGAAAAACAACCACAAAGTAATCCACAAATGAAGAAAAAACACACTTTATTCCTCTGACGTCTCGGCCTTAGCCTTCAAGGAGTATAAAGTGTTGAATGTGTTTAACAACGTTATTTTTGTTTTGAAATAGAGGAGTCACTCCTCTCTAGACAGTAGTCATTCTCAGTGTTGGATTACATCACAGATAAATTACTACCAGTCAATGCATAGCTAAGAACTGCATATTAAAAATATGTAATTCTATGTATCAACCCCTATCAACACTGGAGTATGCAGTCTAGCAGCGTATTCTGTATTTTTTGAAGTTTATAACTGATTTGAAATGTGTGAGTTTTGTGTGTTTGTGTGTGTGTGTGTGTGTGTGTGTGTGTGTGTGTGTGTGTGTGTGTGTGTGTGTGTGTGTGTGTGTATATATATACGCATGCACATGAGCGGGTGGACATCCTCCTAGGTGCTTAAAGTTATGCCAGTGACATAGGGGTGTGGCATACTGGTGAAAAAAACAGCTCAGCTGTTAGGTAGGGTTTGGGACACATTTAATGGCAGTGATTGTAATCTGACAGCACATAATGCACTATCATTCTGGAAGAATGCCTTGGAATTCTGGCTATGTTAAAGAAGGCTAGTAATATTATGATGCTAAATGTTTTATAGTAGTTCCAGTTAGAGCAATATGCTGTGATTTATTAATATGTAGAGAATCGGTAAGGATTTCATTTTATTTCTACGATTTATTTACAGGGGGTTCCTTTGTTTCAATTGATTTTACATTACTTGTTTATCGATAAGAAGGTATTATGACTGGGAGACTCAGCAAAGGAGGGGTAGGTAGGGGAAAACAGGGTACAGATTAAAAAAAAAAAGGTCAGAAATTTTCAAGGTGGCTAACTTGAGAAACATTCTGCATGTTAGTTTTACATATGCAAGGTGTGTGTGTTATGAATTATATTTTGGTGAGCAATCTGGTCGCAGAAGTGTCAAGTTATGCTATGGATGTATTTTTTTTTCTCATTACAGAGTTGTATGGTATCCGATGGGTAACAGTAAGGAAAAATTGAAGCTTGGAAGGAGTATATCGGAAATATCTCAAGCTGCTCTAGAAGGAACATTTGAACATGCAAGATTTCTGTGATTCCCGGACTTCAGGGTCGATAGCATACAGAGAAAAGGTAAAGAGTGTATATATATATATATATATATATATATATATATATATATATATATTTTTTTTTTTTTTTCTTACATAAGAAATACATACATTCTGTGATATGAAAGTGTAATAAACTTTTATGTGGTATGCATGCTAATATAAAATGTGGTGATGACTTGTATTTTATTTTTTTTTTTATTAAGACAAAATTCTTTGACAGTAGAAGAGTGAATGATATGGCTATACATTCAGATGATTATTGTTAAAGAAAAAAACTTAACTTCTTATTTCGGTGAGGCCATTAAAATACAGGGGGGTGTATGGCTGGTTTACCTGATGGACGGAGGCAGGGTATGGCTGGTTTACATGATGGACAGAGACAGGGTATGGCCGGTTTACTTGGTGGAAGGATAAAGGCATACCTAATACGTTAACCATAGAAAATACTTTATGAAGGAATTCTACAATGTAAACCTATTGCAGATTTTATGGTATGGTGTATGTGCAGTTTGGGGAAGGGGGATTCTACACTCTTGGAGTTGTTTTTCAGGAGGATCTTGATATAGCTTTAAGAGAAGCAAAAATAAATAGTGAATCTGATGGGGCAAGTTAGGTTGTATGACTTTTACAGATGGCTTCTCCAACTTTCAAAAAGGGATATTGCTTGCTTGAACTGAGCCTATAGTCCTATCAAACTGTGATTATAATTTTTTTTATGAAAGTATTTTAATTAAGATTGAGTAAGATGACTGTACTTAGGCTGAAGGCATTTGATTTAGATATTGGACGATACACAAGGGAAATGTTCATACAGAGGAGTAGGGTAATTGAATTTGTAACTCATGACATTTGTAAAAAATATGACAGGAGCAAGCAGCTAAAGTTTATAGCAGGAAATGTATAACTATATTAATTCCATTGGTTAATGGGTTGTATGGCAACCCTATTTGGATGAATAAAGGGTTTGTTCATCAAATCTCATTTTCTGTTTGGGTTGATGTCTTAATACAGTTACTTACAGTTTGCCGGATGAATCAGACATATGGTGACAGGTGGTACATCCTGATGTTAAGCTACCAGTTTATGTATATGGACAATTTTATGATAGTTTTACAGATGCTTGCTATGTAAGGTCTGCTATTAGTTTATAGGAAAGCCAAATGGACATAATGGAACTGTCTGTTAATTTTAGCAAATGTAAGGGATATGCTGAAAACATTCATAAGGAAATAATCTATTTTTTTAAGAAAGAGATAATGGTGTTGTGTTTGGTTTGTTGGGAAAAGAATATACTTGATAAAATATGCATTGTTTAAAATAATGGAATTCTTATTTCGTGACCTATGCTGAAGTTTATTTGTCTTTTTAGAAATGAGGGTTTATTTATCTAAAACCAGACTTATTGAAAACATGGGTGCATGCAGCTCAACTTAAATCCAGTCCATAAATGTGTTTTGTAAAGAGATCATGCACAATGATACAGAAGCAGACTGTTGTCAAAAATTCTAATGTAAGATGTTTGTTAAAGATAACTTTGTATTCTTATTAAAAAAACAACAAAACAGGAATCAAGCTGGTACTGCTTGTTTAAACCACGGTATATTAAATAAAAAACAGAGATGAGTGCTTTCCCACTTATCAGAACTTTTTCAGATCTCTCTCTCTCATATATATATATATATATATATATATATATATATATATATATATATACCCCAACAGTGCGACTGTACTGCAGTAAGGAAAATGGTAATTCCCCCAATCCCCATTGTACTACAGTCTACATAGACATGCCTTACTGGTGATTTTAAGAGTTGGGGTATTTAATTTGCAGGAGGTATGGGGTGCAGGAGGATTGCCCTCCTGCAAAAATGGTGATTTTTTTTTTTTACTATAGAGTTTTTAGAAACTCAAACATATGGTCTTGGCCTTACGAATTTTGAGTTTCTGAAACTTGATAATATGATATACACGTGTGTGTGTGTGTGTGTGTGTGTGTGTGTGTGTGTATATACATATATATATATATATATATATATATATATATATATATATATATATATATATATATATATATATATATAAACATATATATGGGTCTACTTTGGTTCACTGAAAACTCATTTCACTGAATTTCAATTCACCCTCAAAAAATCGCTGAAAGCTCAAACCACTGAAAACTCATTTCACTGAATCACATTTCACTGAATGTAATTACTGTTGAGCAAATAAAATGTATATGCCCTTTTCCCCAGTGTAGTGTGATCCTGGAGTTAGTATATATAGTTGGGGGGTGTGGGGGGCACAGCCCCCCACCTACTTAGCTTTTATATTTATGAATCTCATTTCACTGAAAGCTAACAAAATAAAACCAAAAGTAGATGGGGGCTATGCCCCTACACCCCCAATGAGGGGGTCTGTGCCCCACACACCCCTAACTATATATACTAACTCCAGGATCGCACTACAGTGGAGTAAAGGGCATATGCATTTTATTTGCCCAATAGTACATTTAGTGAAATGAGTTTTCAGTGAATCAAAGTACATACACACACACACACACACACACACACACACACACACACACGTGCGCGTGCGTGTGTGTGTGTGTGTGTGTGTGTGTGTGTGTGTGTGTGTGTGTGTGTGTGTGTGTGTGTGTGTGTGTGTTTCCTTTCCCCTTTATTTGCTTTATATTTAGAGACATTGGCAAAGAAAATAAGGGACTCAAAAATACAAAATATAATTGGTAAGGTAGTCAAGAAAAGTTGGCTTTATTTGCAGATTATATTATTTTGTACCTGATAAATCCAGAAAAGGGCATCAAAGTCAAATGGATCTTTTTGAGACAGTTTCAAGCGTTTACAGGATATAAATTTAATGAAGCTAAAACAAAGGCTATAACCATAAATTATGTACACACACAAATTGGTTCAGTGTAACCCATACATGTGGGGGCTCAATAAACTGAATTATTTAGGAGTATGCATTAAAAATGCTTCCGTTATGTCTGCTGAGGATGTGTCAGAAGATGCTAAACAAAAGATTATACAAAAACTGAGAAACTGGAAGGTCTTGTTTATGGATATGGATAGTCAGACTCAAGATGAAAATGCTATTGGTCCCTTTAGTTTTATATCTGGACCAGGCATATTTTTACTAACCCGAACAGAAGTTGTAATAAAATGTTGAGGGAATTTATCAAGGAGAGGAAAAGGGGTAGAGTTAAGTGCGCTAACTTGATCCTTCCAATAGAACAAAGAAGTGTAGGATTACCTGATTTGAATGGACACGTGAAGGCTCATATACATAATACAAGCAGAAGGTTATAATTCAAAATGGAAAGGGATGATGATAAAGTAGGGGGGAATTCAAGAAATAAAGAAAGAGTGGGAATTTGGATATAGACCCTTAAGGATAAAAGTAGCAGAAAATATTCTAAGAACTAAGCCAACAAAAGACTGGAGAAAGGAAATTTTGCCTGTAGGGATGACTGCAAGAAGGGTAACAGAAATGGGTAAGAGGGCTTGGAAATTACTGTAGAAACCTGGCAAATAAAGTAAGGTTTTGGGGGGAAATAACTAGAGAGGGAAAGGTAACAGAGTGGGATGAGACTAAGAAGAATTCTGGACTGCAGGCTGGACACTGCCACTCTACCAGCGACTGATATCAGACTATAGGCAAACAGAAAGCGGTTGAGGAGTCTTAAGAGAAAGACCTCTTCTGGAAGAGTTTTTAGTTGAATCTAGAACAGAAGTTACTGTTAAAAAGGGATAATTAGTAGGTCATATAAAACATTAAATGATAAATATAAGAATCAATCAGAGGAGGTTAGAAAGGATTGGGGACAAGTGGAGGACATATGTATGGCTCCCAAGTGTGTACAAACCCCTGAAAGTTTAGGATCTTTGCTTGGAAGTATTTCCATAGGTATTTTATACCCGAAACAGATTTCAAATAATTTTTCGTCATGTAGATGGCAAATGGTGGAGTATGATGGGGAAGAAAGAGGTAACTGGCAACATATGTAATGAGATGGCAGATTTTAAAAATTCCCAACTGAGTAGTCTATCAGAAATATTGGGTGATGATATATAATGTATGTAAACAGAAAAAATGCTAATATGATTTCTTGTCTTTTCTGTTAATATATGTGTACCTATGTCTTAAGTGATAATTTAATAAATATATTAAAAAAAACCTTTGGAACTCTCTCCCATTTCAACTAAAACAAAGAGTTAAAGTGAATGGCTTTAAATTATAACATAAAATTATAATGTAAATAGTACCAAAATAGCTCCTACTTATGCTAATGTCCTAAACCAGGTGAATTCTTTCTCTCACACGTTTCACCACTCCACAAAATCAACCTACCTAATGTTAGAAATTTCACTTCAAACTGCAGCTAGGTTACTCTGCATTGACATATATGTATATATTAATGGGAGCAGTGACTTTAGACATAACTCCCCTGTGCTGACACCTGTTATGTTGACACACTTTGGTAAACAAAGTAGACTATTGATCGGTATGTGAGATCAACAAACTCCAAGGTTGGGGAATATGCCCCTTCCCCAGGGATTGTGCGATCTTAGAGTTAGTTTGTATAATTAGCAGGGAGCGTTGGATACCCCCCCCCCCTGCTAAAAATTGCTTTTGTCTCTTTTTTATGATTTTTAAATTCTGTTAGGTGTGTTGTTGACATTTGTATTGTTGACCTTTTGTGGTCAAGATTACTGTTGTCAACATTCAGGTGTTTTGATATTTGTCAGTGCATACATCTGAGTGTATTAATGTTATAATCAGTTTTTAGAATATACATATCCATAATGACATAATAATTTTAGTCTCTTTGAATACTAACCTTTCACTTCAAAGAATGAAAAAAAAGAAGTTATGTACTCACCGTAACGTACCATGTGAATTGTTCATCTCGCCTTCATTCTTTCAGATGGGGTTTGGAGCCGATCCTCGGCTCCGAGTCAGCCTACTACAAAGCTTGAGGTCTTCAGAGAGCTTGAGGCGAAGTGCCTATCCCATGATGCACCTGGAGTTACCTCAGATCTAGTTTGCCGCTGCAATAGATTGGAGTTTCCTCACCATAGCTCGGGCCAGTAAAACTTTTTTCTAATATTTTGTTAATTCTACTTCTTAGCTTTTAGCTTTAGCTTCTATAGCATTTAAATCTCTTTAATGTGTATTCCTTGGTGTGCCTTTTCATATTTTAATACAGCTTTTGGCCTTCTTTTTCTAAAGGCCTTTATAATTAGCATTGTTAGTGTAGTTTTATAGTTCTTGTGTGCCTTTGATAACTGACATTTTTGTCACAATTTCTTCATATTTAGAAGTGCTTATATATTTAGTTAAAGTTGTGTGTGTGTGTGTGTGTGTGTGTGTGTGTGTGTGTGTGTGTGTGTGTGTGTGTGTGTGTGTGTGTGTGTGTGTGTGTGTGTTTGTGTGTGTGTTTAAAGTGACATTTGTCACAGGATATTTAGCCCATAATTTTTGTCAGAGCTTATTTAGATAGTTTTGGGTGTGTCTTAGTATATTGTAGTAGTTTTTCACTTTATATTGTGCTGTTCATTATGGCTGACCAGGATAGGGATAAACATCCTAAGTCAGGTTTCAAAAAATGTCCAAAATGTGGACAGAAAATGTCTGCTACGGATAGCCATGTTAACTGCATACTGTTTGGGAGCCTTACATCTTCAGGAAAGTTGGTCCATTTGTCATTCCTTCTCTTCTAAAGTCATTCAGGAGAGAAAGAGAAAGCTAATTGATAGAGGACTAGTCAAACCATCATTTCAGGAAGCTTTGAGTGACCAGGACAGGTCTAGTAAATCTTCAAAGTCTTCCAAGGCTTTTACTTCTTTGGAAGTAAAGAAATAAAAAAAATCATCGATATCGGCTCCACAGCCCTCAGAGCTGAGTGTCTTGTCTTTTCGGAGCCGGTCCCCAGTCCTGGAACCGGCATCCAAAGTGCCTAAATCACCGCTCCTACAATCAGTACCTCCATCCATCCACTTGTCTCGGTTCTCGATAAGCCCTTCTGATTTGGATGTGGATCTAAGTTGTTACAGGCACCAACGTTTGCTAAATCTTTAACAGCTCTGACCCAAACGGTTTCGGAACCGAAAACTGTGTTACTATCTACTTCTTTTCCTCCTCCGAGCCATACCGGTCCTTCAGAGCTGGAGGAGTCAGACTTGATGATCGTTGAGCCTTTAGAGCCGATGCCTGTTCCAGTGTCTTCAGTCCCATTTACTCAGACGTCCTCAGTGCCGATTGAGGAGTCTAGGAGCCGATACTCTCCGGTCGGGTCCGAGGAGGATAGTTGGACTGACTTGTCAGTTCAGTCATTGCCTCTCAGAGCTTTGGCTTGGATGAGCTTGACTCCTACCTCTGGTTCAGAGCCCACTGTCCTGGTGCCGGGGAGATTGACAGTTTCCTCGGATCCATCAGTCCCTTCTCATTGGAGCAAAGGTGCCATCGAAGCCATGAGGAGAGTTATATCTCCTAAGACATCTACGACTTCAGGTCCAGCTACCTCCTCCCCAAAAGCACCTGTGTCCACTTCTGCTTCACAGATCCTTTCTAAGCATAGAGAGCCAGAGCCTCAGGAAGCCCCACTGGGGGTCTTCCGAGACCTCACCAGAAGTTCCCAGGGATGAGGTTCCCAGGAAGAGAATCTGTAAGAGGAAGCACTTAGACTCCCCAAAGGAGTTTCTCACATCCGATACTGACTTGGATGAATCAGAAGGGTCCCCATGGTCTCCCTCTGAGGATATCTCATTTGTTGAGATATTAGAAATCCTTAGGCAGAGGGGTGACTGGCAGTCCATCAACCCTACTGAAGATGAGTCAATTCTCCTGAAGGCTTTCGAGTCTCAACCCCCCACCTCTTGGGTGTATCCGCCCTTCGATGAGCTTATGGAGCTGATCTCATGAAGGGCGTGGGGTCTCCGGACACCATGGAGCCTGTTCCCAGGAGGCCTAATAAATTTATTTCTGCCCCCCAGGAAAAGTCCTTTCTTACCAGGGGAGTGCCAGTTGATGCCATGGTGGTGGTGGCAGCCACCAAAAAAGAGAGTTTGGAAACTTCTTCCTCCATCCATCCTCCTAACAGAGATTCTAGGATCTTGGATAGGTACGGGAAATGCACGTACAGTTCAGCAACTTTTGCACTGCGTTCACTGAACTATCTCACCCATTTTACAAGACTGCAAAGAGATCTCCTAAAAGAGCTTGGAGATACTCTTCAGGGTACAGTAGCTGCAGGAGCTTCAGATAAAGTTTCCTCCCAGCTTGCTACCCTCAATTCCATACTGAACTTGTCCATGCACCTCATTTCATATGCAGCTGATAGAACGAGTAGGGCAGTGGGCACAGGAATTGCTCTTAGGAGACACTCCTAGATGTGCTTGTCTCCCTTCGCGGAGCCCTTTAAATCATCCTTTGTCAACACCCCTTTTGATGACTCATCCCTTTTCAGGCCCAAAGTTAAGGAAACTTTGACCAGGTGTGAACAGGAAGGAAAGACTCTGTCTGTCGTCAGAGTCCGTTTTTCCACTCCTACCAGCCCCTACCCCAAGGGTCAAAGGGGAGGAAAGATGTGGTTTCGAAAAACCCAAGGAGCCTTTCAGGATTTTAGGACACACGTGGTGAACCCCCCTCCAGGGGCAGAGGAGGGGTCAATAATGGAAGACGGCACTCTCGCAGCAGAGGGGGTCCACAAAATCAGGGTGACAGAGATCAGTTCTTTGGGAAGCCCTATCAGCACTCCTGAAAGGAGGCCCAACTGTCCTACTCTGGAGGCAGTTGGGGGTCGCTTATCTTTGTATCCATACACCTGGCTCAAAATAACAATAACAACTGAGTACAAAGTATCATTTCCAGAGGATATTTCATTCTTTTCGGCACATCCCCTCCATTGACACAAAAATTCCAGACTTTCCACCCAGTTACAGGGAAAAGGCAACAGTAGAGGTCCAAACGTTGCTAAGAAAAAGAGTCATCCAGCCAGTCCCACCAGACCAGATAGGATCCGGAACGTACTCAAGATTCTTTTTAGTTCCAAAAAAGACAGGGGACTGGAGACCTATTTTGGACCTCACCAGACTAAACAGATCTGTCAAGAAAGAAAAGTTCCAGATGGTCACACTTCAGTTGATACATCCCTTCTTAGGGAAAGGCAATTGGATGTGCACGAGAGATCTCCAGGATGCATACTTACATATAAAAATGGCCAGACCATCCAGGGATCATCTGCATTTCCAGCTGGCAGCCAATCATTACCAGTTTCGAGCCCTGTCCTTTGGTCTCACTACAGCCTCCATAGTGTTCACCAAATGTATGGCAGTGGTCAAGGTTCACCTGAGGCATTTAGGATTCCAGGTGTTTCCGTACCTAGATGATTGGCTCCTCACTGCCACCACCAGGCATCAGCTTATACAAGCCAGGGACACCACGCTTTCTCTCTGCAGTCATCTGGGTAGTGCAATAAATTCAGAAAAATCTGCCTTGTTGCCATCGCAACATATTGTTTTTATCAGAGCAGAAATGGACACCACTACCACCACTTTGAGACTTCCAGCAGAAAGAGTCTTACTACTCCGTCAGCAGGTTTGCAATATTTATTTATTTATTTATTTATTTTACATTTGTTGACCGGGAGAGTCCAACTGGATTACAAGTCCATTTTTAGTGGAGGCCTGGGGAGAAAAGCTCCAAGAGAACAATTTTTTACAAAACATAGTTTTAAGGACAGACTTTTGACATACAATTTCCATAGAAGAGACTTTGACATACATATTAACTAACAGGTTCATAGGTTCATAGGTAGGTACTAGGCTATCTGCCCTAGGGCATTTATAAGCCTAGCCAGAATGTGTTGGCTTTCGCCTCCCTTTTAGACTAGATTCCTGAGCCTCTGTCTAGCAGGGCCATAGAAGTGATCCCAGGAGTAAATTTACGATTTCCCGTCCACTCATCAAGATTTCTCTTGAAGAGGGTCAGCGAGGGACTCTGCCTAACATGGACTGGGATTCTATTCCAGAGCGAGGGAAGCCTTTGGGATATGAATCTATCCCACCAGCATGTCCTATTTATTATTGTGCTAAGGTTTAAATCCCTGGAGCATGTAGCTCTAATGGATTTGGTTTTCTTGAGGTGGAGCATGTCCACCAATTCCGGGTTAGACATGGCCTTGTACGTCAGGCAGAGATTGCCTCTGAGTAGGCAGTAAGCAACTGAGTAGAGCTGGAGTTTCTTTAGTTGAGCTGCATAGGGCATCTGTTTGAGGCCCACTATCCTCTTGGTGAGGTATTTTTGAGGTCTCTCCAGCTGTTGCAGGTGTCGGGTAAGGTACATCCCAAATGGGGCATTGTACTCAATTATGGACCTGATGAGCGATGAATAGAAGGGCACAATGACCTCTCTTGATCTAGATGTGAACCCGTTTGTGATTAGGTGAGCTATATAGAAGGTTTTTATAACCACTTTGGCAATGTGATTGTCAAAGGAAAGGTTACTATCTACCTGGGTCCCCAGATCCCTAATTACTTCTTCCGTACTTAGTGGATTGCCTCCTATGTGGTAGTTTGTGGGCACTTTGTTTTCCCCAAAGGAGATGACTATGCATTTTTTGGCATTTAGCTTGAGGTCATGGTTCTGACACTAGGTATCCGTCTCCGTAAGGCCCTTCTGGAGGATGCTTGTGTCTACCGGCAAGTCGATTATGGCTCCCAGTTTGCAATCATCTGCGAACTTGGTAAGCCACAGTCCTCCCATGTTTGCCTGTACCTCAGAGAAGTATATACCAAACAAGAGGGGTCCTAGGACTGAGCCCTGTGGGATGCCACTTGTAACCGGTTTAGAGTCGGATATGGCACCCACGACTCTGACCATGTGAGTTCTATCCTTGAGCCAGTTTGCAACCCATCTTGTGACATACGGGTTAATATTTAAGCTGGTAAGCTTATTTATGATGCCAGAGTGGGGTATTGTGTTGAAGGCCTTTCCGAGGTCCAGATAGGCTGTGTGGACTACCTTTCCCTCATCTATGTATTTGATTACTATATAGAAGAAGTCAACTAGGTTTAAGAGGCAAGATCTGCCTTTAACAAAGCCGAATTGGGTAGGGTCCAGTGTCTGGAGATTCCCAATGTCTTTGTTTATGAGATCCATGATGATGCTCTCCATAGCCTTGCAGACCAGGCTAGTCAGGCTTATAGGGCGATAGTTCCCGGGATCCATTGTGGAGCCACCTTTGTGGAGCGGGATCACTGTTGCTGTACGCCATTCTTTGGGTACATAACCTGTGGCAAGGCTGAGTTGGAACAGTGAATTTATGTGAGGGTTTAGTTCATTTTGGAGCTTGTGTAAGACGCAGCCTGGGATACCATCTGGTCCCATTGATGCTGTGTTTTTTACTTTGGAGAGGGCTGCTTTCACCTATGTGTCTGTGATGTCTGGGGGACTGCATTCTTCTGGGATAGACACTGGCCCTTTTGGGGGGGAAGGGGGGTAAAGTTTGCACTGAACCTGTCTGCCAGGATGTTGGCAATGTCAATGGGTTCAGTGTATTTTGTGCCATTTTGCACCAGCTCAGAGCAGATCTGAGAGTTGCTACCCAGATTCTTGATGCAGCTAAAGAACACCTTGTGATTATCTTTAGAGTCTCTGGCGATTTTTCTTTCAAAGCTAGCCTTTGATTATTTTGCGAGGGATTGAAGTTTCTTGCTAGTACTGATCAGGGATGCCTTCCCTTTTTGGGATTTTGCCTTATCATGTAATAGTTTCCTCCTTCTGTTGTATAGCTTATTTATGACCAGGGTCCACCAGACTGGTCTCCTGTTTTTGAAGGAGTGAGTCTTGGTTTTACTTGGGATGGCATGATCCATGCATTCCTGTAGGTGCTCATAGAGTGCATTTGTAAAGGATTCTGCAGTTTGGGTAGCATTTTCCATTAGCCCGGGGGCTCTGAAACTTTCCACCTCGGTCTTGAGAAGTGTGAAGTTTACTTTTGAGAATTTTTCACAGTGGTTTCCTTGGCTGGGGGTGGGGTCGGGATGTGGATGTCCACTGTGATTAGTTTATGGTCTGATCTTACCAACGAGGGGTTTACCTCTGGTGTGGAACATTGAGCCCCCATGTTGGTGATGACCAAGTCCAATATGTTCTGCCTCTTGTGGGAGTGGTGACCAGTTTTTCCATGGCATTTGAGTTTATAAACTCCAGGAACCATTGGGCGAATGTGTTGGGACTTGAGTAGTTTTCCCAGTCAATGTTTGGGTAGTTGAAATCCCCCAATATCATGGTGTTCAGTGAGACCTTCATATTCTTCAATGTTCTCAGGAATGCCGAGCGGGAGTCCTGAGACAAGGTGGGTGATCTGTAGCAGGCTACAAACTGAAAAGCAGTTTTACCTACTGTTAGTTGCACATCGATGGTTTCCTCTGCCTCGTGCAGTGCCACTAACCTGGAAGTGTGTGCATCCTTGATGAAAATGGATATTCCCCCGCCTTTAGTATTTCGGTCTGAGTTCTGGGGCCGAAAAGAATGGTATGAGTTGAATCCTGGTAGTGCTGGGGTGCTCTCTGGGGCCTTGAACCAGGTTTCTGTTACTGCACAGATATTGATTTTCTCCATAGTGAGGAGTGCCTCGAGTGCGTGCATCTTGAGGTTTAGACTTCTGGCATTGAGTAGCATTACCCTTAGTTTTTTGTTTCTGGTATTGTCTATGGGGGTGGGTTTGTCTTTTAAGCCTTGCCTAAAAAAGGCACTATGGGGGTGGCAAGAGCCTTAGCCAGTACTCGAAAGCCTAAGGGTGACAGGTGCAAGCCGTCCCTAGTGAAGCAACGTGGCTTGTCGAGCATGTCATCCCAGGCTGACAGACACTGGATCCCCTTTGAATGACACCAATAGCTTAGCCAGTTGTTAAAATTGATCATTTTGTCTTTATACTGTGGCATCATTCCTGGTGAGGGCAAGATGCTACTCAGGGTCAAGGTCATACCGGCCGGGGCTACATGATCAGAGAGTTCCCCTATGTCTCTTTTCATGTAGTCCAGGGAGGTACGTCTCAGGTCATTCACACCAACATGGACAATGACAAAGTCATATTTGTACCTGCTGTAGAGTGACCTAAGTGCTTGTGTTATGTGGCGGATCCTGGCACCCGACAGGCAGCTTACAGTGATTTTCTCCTTGCTCAGTCTGGTGAGTGGGACGTCAGTGTACCTGACAATACAGTCTCCAATTACTAGTGTATTAGGTGTGTTATTTAGCCTTAGGGGCTGCGACTGCGTGGCACACTGACTTTGTGAAGTATATGATACGTGAAAGTTGTTGTGGGGTAGCGGTTGCTTGGATGTCTGCTTTGGAGGTCTCTGTTGCTTTGGCAGATTTTTATTTAGAGCCTCCGAGTATGTTTTTGTGAGTTTATGTGTCTTGTTTGTTGGTGCGATTGGTCTATGTGAGACTGGTTGTGTGGTGCGAGTGGTTTCCTTCTCCTCCTGACTGACTGTGCCAGTCTTGGGTTGAGAGAGCTCGGCCTCCAGTTTGGCTGTATAGTTGCATCTCTCACATATATTTGAGTCTGTTGGAAGGAGGAGAGGGTTGTCTGTGTAAATAAGGCAATTGTAGCA
This sequence comes from Protopterus annectens, assembly GCF_019279795.1. Classification (NCBI taxonomy): domain Eukaryota; kingdom Metazoa; phylum Chordata; order Ceratodontiformes; family Protopteridae; genus Protopterus; species Protopterus annectens. Next base: position 1,199,844,761 of record NC_056737.1, read on the forward strand.
TTGCCTCAAGATTCCCAGGTTCACCAGCTGGACTGGAGAATATACCTGAAACTGCGCTTTGGACATACCTGGATGATTTAAAGAACTGATTTATTGATTGTCTGGAATGGACGAATAGGGAGCCTTGTACTTCTGGATAGTATAAGGGGTGTGTAGTGCTAAAGTTTGTTAGTGCTTACTGAGAAATTTGAGCAAATGCTGGCCTATAGAATGAAGGTTGACTGCTTATTTTGAGAGTCTGAATAGTTATATGGGAAAAATTGAAGAGCAGACTTTGTGGAGCTGGGAATAGTTTAAAACTGCTTAAACAGCACTGTGCGACATTGCGTCACGTTGTGTGATGCGCAAAATCACACAAAACCATGCAAATGCTGGTTTTAAGGCAGGGAACTTGAAAGAGATAGGAATTAGCCCAAAACGGCCCATAAGCTACTAGTTGCTGGGCTGAGACCACTCCTCTAGGGACAGATAGGCTGCTCAAAGGTGCCCACTCTCACTGATGAACAGAGAAGCTTCCTCCTATCCAAGTAAGGATATGGGCAACACAGGAACTTATACCACAGCCCAGAATTCAGAAAAACCTGAAATCTGGACTTCTCTCGTTCAGAAAATGCGGGAAACAAGGTTTTTTTTGTTTTGTTTTTTTTTCTTTTCAACACAACAACGGTAACTTAACAGAAAAACACTGTGAATGCTTTAAACAGGCTAGCACACTTGAGTGTGTAGCCTACAACAGTTAAACAACACAAAAATGATTTAAAGAAGTGCAGGAACAGTAAAAATGCAAAAACAAGCTTTTTTCAGATATTAGAATAGCTAGAAACTCGCTTTTCGGCGAGACTATGCAGTCGCAAGTAGAAAGGAAGAGAAAAAATACTTAATCTGTTTAAAGTCTCTCTACATTCATGCCTAGACGATTGGCTCCTCACCGCCACCACCAGGCATCAGTTTATACAAGCCAGGGACACCACGCTTTCTCTCTGCAGTCATCTGGGTATTGCAATAAATTCAGAAAAATCTGCCTTGTTGCCATCGCAACATATTGTTTTTATCAAAGCAGAAATGGACACCACCACCACCACTTTGAGACTTCCAGCATAAAGAGTCTTGCAACTCCATCAGCAGGTTTGCAATATTTATTTATTTATTTATTTTACATTTGTTGACCGGGAGAGTCCAACTGAATTACAAGTCCATTTTCAGTGGAGGCCCAGGGAGAAAAGTTCCAAGAGAATAATTTTTTACAAAACATAGTTTTAAGGACAGACTTTTGACATACAATTTCGATAGAAGAGACTTTGACATACATATTAACTAACAGATAGGATACATTCATTCTCTACAATATAATATTAAATTTTAGAAGATATTCCTAAGTTTAGGATTCCTGTGATAGATTTACTATCAGAGTAAAAGCAGAGAGACGTAGAATAAGGCTCCAAGAGAGCAGATGATGCTCGCTATAGTTGAGAAGGATAACAAATTGATTCACTATATGTCTTTGCCTGGTTTTAGTTGAGAAGGATAACAAATTGATTTACAATATGTCTTCTCCTGGTTTTAGTTGCTTATGGAGACCTCAACATTGCTGGGGTAGTTTTCCCTAACTCCTGGAGAGATGGGATGAGCAGTAGATTAACAGTCCTAAGTGGGTACAGTACTATGACTGGTTGGCTTAGCATAGTTACCTAAGTTAGGTGAAGTGTTCTAATGAGTCATTAGCCAGGGGGGATACAAGAGCACAGTTGGTTATTCAAAAAGTGAGTTGTAACAAGTTTCTTGAACTGTGATGGGGATTTGTTGTCAGTTATTGAGTTGATAGTTCAATATCATATCCAAAGCAAGATTCCAGCATCAGAAGTACTAAAATTGTTAGGCATGATGGCAGCTGCAATATTAGCGATACCATTGGGTCGCATGCACATGTGGATTCTGCAATGGCTGTTATTCACTCAATGGTTGTACCAAGAGCTCCCAATGTCTCATCTCATAATGATCACAAACGCATGCAAAAAGGATCCTCAGTGGTGGTTGACCTCTCTTCTTGTAATGACAGGTCGTCCTTTTGTTCTACCCCCACCAGCGGCCACAGTGACCATGGACGCTTCTCTGATAGGGTGGGAGGGGGGCATTTTCAGGGAAGAACAGCCCAAGACACATGGATCGGACAGGAGACACATCTACATATCAATGTCCTGGAGTTGCAGTACTTCTAGGATTCTCTTCCTCTGGGAACAATTGCAATCCAGACAGACAACATGTCAGTGGTCTGGTACTTGAACAAATAAGGAGGAACCAGGTCCTACCCCCTTTGTTGCGAGGCCCTAAGCGTATGGCAGTGGGCTACATCCACCCAGTGCTTTCTATTAGCAAAGCACATCCCAATGAAATCCAACGTGATAGCAGACAATCCAAAAATCAATGAACCACGGACTGGACCAAGAAGTTTAATTGCAAAATTTAAAAACCACAATTCAAATAAGCGCTTTCGTTTGGCGCCTGCCAAACTTTTTCAAACAGTAATACATCACTTCCTGTAGTTTAAATAGTATTTTTCCGTGATGTAAGCAATGATGGTTAATTGCCAAAAATCTAATTTAAAAATACAACAGTAAAGTAAATCATAAACGTAAAAAACAATGACAAAATACATCAGCACATGTTTTTATAATTATCACTTCCAATGTTCAATAAATATATACAATCACACCAAAACATTTCATGAACTCCAAGGACTCAAAACCTATCCATCGTAAATATGCAAAGAAAATAAACTAAACCAAGTGTTAGATAGCCATTTGTGCAACATTTATACCAGTAGCTATTAAATTCACCATTCGCATCACTCGATCAATCTGAGTGCCTGTATGCCTCAAAATAGAGTTTTATACAATAGTTGTTCAGATATTCTCAACTGCATAAAACCATTCAAAAAACTTTTGACCTGCCAATTCATGAAATTCATATCCATAATATTAAAATTTACTGTGAGTGTTAACCTATCAACTCAGTTCCTTTAATTTTATCAAAAAGTCAAACGAACATGAAATGTTTTTGGTTTTTAAATTTTGCAATTAAACTTCTTGGTCCAGTCCGTGGTTCGTTGATTTTTGGATTGTTTGTTTGCTGCTCTTTATTATCGTGATAGCAGACAAACTGAGCAGAGCAATTTTGTTGCCTCATGAGTGGTTCCTCGAAAAAGAAATGGCGGAGAGAATTTTCCACAAGTGGGGCCAGCCTTGCTGCAACCTTTTTGCCAACCACATGAACACGAAATGCAGAAGCTACTTTGCCATCATTCCCCCTCCGGGAAAAGCCCCAAGGGACGCATTCGTACACAGTCATACACGATTGGCCTCCTGGTCTCCTCTATACATTCCCACCAATTCCACTGATACCCAAAGTATTACAGAAAGCAAACACCCTGGGAAGGACCATCATACTAATAGCCCCTCACTGGCCTCATCAGATTTGGTTCCCATTCCTTCGACTTCAACAACTGGAAGACCCTTGGATTCTGGACCCAGTTCCAGATCTTCTGACAGATTCTTCGGGGGATCTTCATCCCTCTCTTCAGTCCCTGAAATTGACAGCTTGGCTGCTCCAATTCCCAAAATAGCCAGGTTCCATAACCTCTCTAATGACACTCAGCAGATTCTGATATCTTCTCACAAATCCTCTACTAGGAAGCTATATCTTAGCAAATGGAAAATATTTTCTATATGGGCTTCTCAAAATAACATTGATCCCTACCAAGCCCATATTGCCTCCATTTCTTATTTGACAGGTTGACAGATTAGATTAGACAGGAGGCCCCATGGACTATGATGTTTGCAGATGACATTGTGATATGTAGTGAGAGTAAGGACCAAGTTGAGGAGACCCTGGAGAGGTGGAGATATGCTTTAGAGAGGAGAGGAATGAAGGTCAGCAGGGCTAAAACAGAATATGTGTGTGTGAATGAGAGGGAGGATAGAGGAATGGTGAGGATGCAGGGAGTAGAGTTGGAGAAGGTGGATGAGTTTAAGTACTTGGGATCAACAGTTCAGAGTAATGGTGAGTGTGGAAGAGAGGTGAAGAAGAGAGTACAGGCAGGGTGGAATGGGTGGAGAAGAGTGTCAGGAGTGATTTGTGACAGACGGGTACCAAAAAGAGTGAAAGGGAAGGTCTACAAGAGGGTAGTGAGACCAGCTATGTTATATGGGTTGGAGACGGCAGCACTGTCGAAAAGGCAGGAGTCAGAGCTGGATGTGGCAGAGTTAAAGATGTTAAGATTTGCACTGGGTGTGACTAGGATGGACAGGATTAGGAATCAGTATATTAGAGGGTCAGCTCAGGTTGGACAGTTTGGACAGTAAGAGAGGCGAGATTGCATTGGTTTGGACATGTGCTGAGGAGGGATGCTGGGTATATTGGGAAAAGGATGCTAAGGATGGAGCTGCCAGGTAAGAGGAAAAGAGGAAGGCCTAAGATGAGGTTTATGGATGTGGTGAGAGAGGACATGCAGGCGGTTGGTGTGAAAGAGCATGATACAGAGGACAGGAAGAAATGGAAACAGATGATCCGCTGTGGCGACCCCTAACGGGAACAGCTGAAAGAAGATGATGATGATGATGATGATGATTAGTGTTCTTGACTATACTTTTTAATAAAGGGGCTGCAGCAGCAGCAATAGGTCGTGTTCAACTTGCTGCTATCTCTAATTTTCACCTTGGCTTTGAAGGACTGAACATAATGTCACACAAACTATCCAAAGCATTTCTCAAAGGGACTTTTCATCTCAGACCACCTGTGAAATCCCCTTATACCCCTTGGAATATAAATTTTATGCTTTCACACATTATTCTCCCACCTTTCGAACCAGCTTCCTCCTGCAATTTGAAATTTTTATCATGGTAGACTATCTTTTTAGTAGCCATCACTTCTGCCCATAGAGTGTCAGAGCTTCAGGCCTTGTCCGTAAAGCCTCTTTATTTGATTTTCCATGCTGACAGAGTGTCACTGTGAACAAATCCCTCATTTCTACCCAAAGTTTGTACTGAAATTAATCTGAACCAGATTATAGATTTGCCAGTGTTCTTTCCCAAACACACCAACAACTTAGAGTACATGCTGCACAAGCTTGATGTTCATAGAGAACTCAGATTTTACTTGGATAGAACAAAAGATTTCAGAAAGTCAGTACAGGTTTTCGTTTCCTTTTCAGATTCCAGAAAAGGTATGCCAGTGGCTAAAACAACTCTGTCTAAATGGTTATCTGATTGTATCACATTTGTTTATTCAACTGCTGATATGCCCTTACAACACAAAATTAAGGCTCATTCCACCAGAGCAGTGTCCACATCTTCTGCCTTTTCTGCTAGGCTTCCTATAGACAACATTTGTGCAGCAGTCACTTGGTCAAGACCTCATACCTTTATCACTCATTACAAAGTTGACAAGGCCTCCACGGCCAGGGCCTCCTTTGGGTATACTGTCCTGAAAAACATACTCCCGTGAGCCACCCGAGATAGATGGTGCTTGGGACGGTACCCATCTGTACGAATAAACGGCGAGATAGAACAACTTCACATAAAGAAGTTATGCACTCTCCATAACGTTCCATGTGAGTTGTTCATCTCGCCTTTGTTCTTACTACCCACCCTCCTACCCCCTCCAGGATTTTTCGAGGACCGAGATACTAGATTCTTCCTGGTTACTCAATCCTTCTATAGCTTTCTCCTAAAGAGTGATAGAATGACATATGGTATTAGTATACGCAGCAAACCAGATCTGAGGTAACTCTAGGTGCATCATGGGATAAGTACTTGGCCTCGAGCTGGCTGAAGACCTCGAGCTTTGTAGTAGGCCGACTCGGAGCCAAAGATCTGTAAGAATGAACGGCGAGATAGACCAACTTCACATCTATTGTATTTAACTATCTGTAGAAACTGAATGCAAACACCTCTGTAATTATCCATACTTTTCTTTTTTTACAACTCTTTATGTAACAATTTTTGTTTCTCTGTGAATCTTTTTCTCCCTGGGACTCCACTGAAAAGGGGGAGTTCTTCCTGGTTTGGTCTATCCAAGTAAGGAAATGCCAATAAATAAATACATAAAAGTTGTGAGCCAATATTTCATACGTAATGTCATTTTTGTTGCATAGCACTGTTTTGATTTTGGGTCCTAGTATATGGCTCTCTAAGTACTAAAAGTATATTGCATTGCTCTATTATCAGACACCATAACTACCTTACAAATCTCTCCATCAGCCTTACAAGAAGTAGCTTTACTAATATTTCCAAATACCTATAGAAGTGCAAAATGTTCTGCTGAAAGTGAAATGTGCCCTTTTTTAAATTGGCAGCCTGTTTGTGCTGAAATGCTAAATATTGAATAGACATACCCATGTACAGCTTTCTTCTACAACACTGTCATGGAACGTAACATAATTATGTGTGACAGAAGAATTAATTGCAGTGCAAGAAACTGTTTCTCAGCAGTGTGGGTTTAGCATATAATAAGAAGGCTCTTTAGTAGGTGCGAAATGTGTACAACGATATAAGATTTGTGACTGGATAGCAGAAGAGAATGACGCTTACAGGTACTATGACAGAAATGGGCTATTGTATAGTAGTAAAACCTTTTTACATAGTTTTGAATTTTCCTATAAGACAAGTCTCCTGTACTCTTTTCAATATTCTGTGGCATGAAAACTTGGGTAGATATGAGTATATGAAACCTCTGATGATTTAGTTGAGGGTAATCAGCAGTACATTTTGTTTGTTAGTTTTAGCCTGCCTCTGTCAGTTCATAGCGAAACTTACAACATTTAGCTACATATTTATTGCAGTATTATGTCTTTTCTCACATAGAGCTTTGAAAGGTGGCAACAAATGAAGCTCCATAACAATGCAATATGTACATGCATGTATATTGTTTAGTTTGTCACCGCTTACTTCCTGCTATGTGAAGCTATGCCCCCTCTACCAGAACTGCAATACAAATACACAAAGCCCAAGAAGACACATCAATCAAGCATTTCAGTTTCAGACCCTATAACACAGAATAACAGGGCATATCACATTCTGAATTAAAATTCTATCCAGTAAAGCCAACAAAAATCAGTATCTTCAGGTGTAGTCTTTCACAAAAGAGTGAACCAGAAGGAGGCAGACTGGAATACTCTCTGCTTTTAATTGCACTTTTTTCCACACACAATACTGTGCTAGAATTAAATATTTAGATTCATACAACTTGCTAACAATCACTAGCATCACTGCACTACTCTGAGCTTAAGAGAACTGGCTACCTGTTACATGTAGGGCTACTTTGCTGCTCAATACACTCATCTGCAAAATATTAAATGCTTGCTACTGTCCACTACTCCGCAGCACGCTACAGCTTAAAACTAATCATATACTCTTACAAACAATGATAGTATTCGCTTACACAGGCCCCGTTCATACTCAATTCATGAGATAAGAACTTTCTTGAAAATAGCTGCAGCTTCTTGGAACAATCTCCAAAGACAACAGTCAGAAAACATCTGTTCAAAGAAAGTAAATGTAAGTACTTTACAGATATGGGCTAACACAGTGCTATACTAGTTCTTAGGTTCTAATGTACTGCTGGTTCCTTTCCCAAATGTGTAGGTTTAGTCTGTCTGATACTATATTAGAGGAGCAAAAGTGATGTAAATATAATTATCCCACCACTTTTTTTCTTCATATGCCTAACTGCATTACTTACTTGCCATTGTATCCCAAGTAATGGCTGAAAAGGGTTGCAGGACCAGTTCATTTACCTGGTAAACAAACTTTAGGTAAATCTTAAAGATGTAGTGAATAATCTGTACTGAATGTGTTCTAAATTTCTGAAAATAAAAGCAAAATACCAATGTATTATCATCTAAAGCAAAGAGAGACGCATTCAATATGCTGTACAACTTTATATATATATTCAACCAGCTCAATATAACTGATTCCAATAATTTGAAAAAAGAAAGAGTCTTCAGCAACAGCTTAATAAAAGTGTTTCATAACTGCTATAACTGCTTGGTAACTAAAGCTGAACGTTAACACCAGCATATATATATATATATATATATATATATATATATATATATATAAAATGCAAGACATAAAAATCCATTTAGTATTGTGGGTCAATATTATTTGCAAATGAACTGCATTCTATAGAACTGTTTGCCTCTTGAAACATCTACTTATAAACAAGAGCTTTTAGCCAAATCATTTAACCACACCAAAGCTCTAAGGCCACTTGCAGGAGCAACTAGTTTTGAATATTTTGATTTTTTCCAAGTAAATCTGAATGGAAGACAAAAGGGTCCTATGATTCTTAGATACAAAAACTTAGAAACTGCTGTATGTCATAGTTGTGACTGGCTCCTAGGCAAAAACAAAAAAATACCAAAAACATTTAATGTAGCTGTTCCTGTAAGATATTTGCCTTCCCAATCACATTTTCCTTCTTAGTTGACAGGAAACAGATTAATAATTTGTACAAAATAATAACAATAATTTTCCCAGTGGGGATACATCAGTGCCCAATGCAAATGGAACTGGAATTCACTGACATGTGATTTAAAGCCACAAAGACCACTCCACATTTAGGCCAGCTACTACACAGAGAGGGACTAAAGGTGCAAGTGTCTCAACTTACATAAAAAATAAATATACCTCAAGGGTGGTCAAACAAGATGATGGACTTGAGGTTTTCTACATTCATATCACCATCAAATCCCATACCACTTCCTTGCAAGTTATACGTCCCCATCTATGACCCAGGAATCCCATAACACATATTTAAACTTACTAGAAACACTCACCATCCAACCCAATACCATATTCATGGGCAACTTTAATTACCCCACTATTAAATGGGAATCATATATGACACCAAATGTCCAGGCTCAGAGACTCCTGGAGCTTGTAAACTGAAATTCCTTGGACCTCATTTTCAATACATTGACCAGAGATGCAAACATATTCAATTGTAGCGTGAACCTATGCGTAAGACAACAATAGGTCTAGGGGCAGAGCTTGGAATAGTAACTCTAACTTAAGAGATTAAAAAGCAAATCATAACATATCGATACTTATCATGATAAGAGGGAAATGTAAAAAAAAAATGTTGAACAAATTTTTTATAACCAAATTCTTCTCCCTTTTCGGATATATTCAGAAAATTTTGGTACATAATTTGTGAAGATATTAAATCAGCTGTTATATTCCCTAATTATTTTCTTTTCTTTTTAAAAGGAAAAACTTGAGAGAAATTCTAAATAACACCTGGATCTGGTCCCCAGTAATATGGAAGAGTGCTGCACACCCCCTAATGTAATGTTCTATCTAGTAAGGTCAGACACAAACTGGTCTCTTTTGAAGAAAAATAAAACCCGGAACTCCGGCTAACCCTAGAATATTGAGAAACTACTCTAAGGCTTCTTCTTCTTTCGGCTTTTCCTAGTTAGGGGTTGCCACAGCGGATCACCTGCCCGCTCATGATTGGCAGTGGAGTTTTACACTGTCGAGTTGCCAGCCCGGCACCCAACCTTTCACAGAAGGCACACACACACACACACACACACACACACACACACACACATGCACTCACACCTAGGGCCAATTTAGAGTGTCCAATCCACCTGCAGCATGTCTTTGGGATGTGGGAGGAAACCGGAGCACCCGGAGGAAACCCACGCGACCACAGGGAGGACATGCAGACTCCACACAGAAGGCACCCCAGCCGAGGATCGAACCGGAGAACCTCTTGCTGTGAGGTGACAATGCTAACCACTGCACTACCTTATTAAGTAATAACCTGACAAAATTTCAAGCCCCACACAAACCCTGACAGCACTGCTGCCTATGCAGAACTGTTCACAGAAACCCTATACAAGCATGTTAATAGCTGCATATAGGCAGCTGTACCCACCAGGAAGAAGTACAGAACTAACTCATAAAACAAGCCACCCTGGTGGAATCCCAAAATCAATAGTCTGTATAACAGGATGAAGAAAATCATGGCAAATATTAGCAGGTGCAGCACCCAGCAGTACAAAAACACTCTCATCAAACTAAACAAACAACTCAGAGGGCAAAGAAAAGTCTACTAAAGCCATATCTGAGTAAATTTGGCTTCCTAGGCCAAGAACAACCACAAAGCATTCTTTAGCTATGTCCACGACCTCAAAGGCAATATACAATTGTGTGCACAATTCATTATTATTTGAGCCACCTAAACTGAGCTAGAAGATATAGCAAACTTAATGGCAGAAACATTCAGCTCTAACTTTACTCCTCTCTCCCCCTCAGCCTCTCCTCAGGAAATGCCATCAAATATAACTCCCCCTACCATCACTGTGAAAAAGATCCTCAGTGCTCTCTAAGGCCAAGAATACTGCAACACTGGGCCCAGACAACATCCCAGGATGTCTAGCATGAAACATACCATATCAGGCTCTCTGGAATCATTATTTAACTGTAGCCTCCAAACAAGCTTCATTCCTCACAAATGAAGAACAGTAACTGTCATCCATCTGCACAAAGCTGGGCCATCTACAGACCATGGAAACTACAGACCCAAAAGTCTCAGTAGTCTCATATGCAAAGCCATGGAAAAAATATCAAGGAAGTGGTCAATAATGGCATAGGAAACCTCCAAACACAGGACCCAACTCACTTTGGTTCTGTCAAGGGCAGGACATGCCTACTCAATCTGGTGGACTTGAGAAGCTCATCAAAGCAATGGATGAGGGCAAAATGGTTCCACTGCATATCTTGACCTGGCCAAGGCATTTGATGCAATACCCAACTCAAGCATTATTTACAAACTCAAGAGGTTAGGTATAAACCTTTACATCACCTAGTGGACAGCCAGATGGCTCACAGACAGGACCTAGAAAGTTAGAATTGAGCAATCCACCTCTACAAACAGGCACTCACAAGCAGAGTCCATCAGGGATCAGTCCTGGGATGGCTCCTTTTTAGCACCTATCTCTCTAAAGTCAAAGTAAAATTAAGGGCCTTTGGCTGTAAAATCAACAGATGATTGCAAATTAGGGCCAGTCATATCATCTTCCACCAACACTAATGGTCTACAGGAAGGGTTGACACAAACAGATAACTGGAGTCAGAGCCATGGACTAAAAGTAAATTTCAAGACTCGACCCAGTAGTAACAAAGTTGGGGACACACGTAGACAGTAATCTAGCCTTTGACCATCATGTGTCTACTGCAGTGTGGAAATCATTCCATATTGTGCAACGTACAGACAAAGGTATGGCATCTAGGTCCAAAGAGGTCACTGTTCCACTGTATTCAGCATTCATCGGTTGGCATAATGGTTAAGGTGTTTGCATTACAAACACAAGGTGCAGGGTTTGACTCTCACATGGGGTAATTGGCTAGGCTTAAAATGGCCCACAAGGGCAGTTAGCCTATTATTAACCTATGAACCTATGAATCAGACCTGCAATTGAATATAATGCTTCCATATACTTAACCAGGCACATCTAACAAGTGGAATGTCCACAGAGGTTCCTCACTAAAAGAATACAGGACATAAGTAAAATGTCCTATGCAAAGCTCCTCAAAGCCCTATCCCTCTATTCTGTCTCCTACAGGATGTTGGGGAAGATCTATACCTGTCATATAAGGCACTGGAAGACTCAACCCTAATGGACCTCCTGTATACCTCTAAAACAAAAAGCATCAGAACTACCTGTTCTTAAGACTTAACCACAACACAACACCACAACATAGCACAAACCACAAGACACATAGCTCACCTACACAGTGTGCCCCTCAAGCTAAGCCAATAAGGCAAAACAGTTTGCCTAATACACTAATCATAGGTGACTCGATAGAGAGGCACACTGATGTTCCACTCACTAGGATGAATAAGGAGAAGGTAACAGTCAGCTATATATCAGGTGCCAGAATCCGACACATAACACACGCACTTAGGTCATTCCACAACAAGTACAAGTATGACTCTATTACTGTCCATGTGGGTGTGAATGACCTGAGACGCACCTCCATGGACTACATGGAAAGTGACATGGAGTAGCTTGGATTATGTGGCCCAGGCAGGTATGACCCTAGCCCCGAGCAGCATCCTACCATCACCCAGAATGATACTCAGTACAAGCAGAAAATGATTGACTTCAACATTTGGCTAAGTTTCTAGTATCATTCTAAGGGGATCCAGTATCTGTCTGCTTGGGATGACATGACTGACAGACCTCGATGCTTTGCCAGAGATAGCCTGCATCTGTCACCCCTGGGTTTCCGGATACTGGCTAAGGCTCTTGCCACCCCTATAGTTAGTGCCTTTTTAGGCGATGTTCCAAAGACAAAATTACCACAGTAACAGCTATAAATAAATGCAATCTGAGGGTCATGCTGCTCAATTCTAGAAATCTAAATCTCAAGATGCACTTGCTCGAAGCACTCCTCAAAATGGAAAACATTGACATTTGTGCTGTAATGGAGACCTGGTTTAAAGCAGCAGAAAGCACCCTTGCACTACCAGGCTATAACTCGTTCAACACCTTTCGGCCCCAGAACATGGACCAAAGTTCCAAAGGCGATGGTGTCTCCATATTCATAATGGATATGCACACCTCCAGACTAGTAGCCCAGCATAGCGCATCTGAGATACTTTAGGTACAACTAACATTGGGTAAAATGGTGATTCAGGTCGTAGCCTGCTATAGCTCCCCAACCGTGTCCCAAGACTCTCACTCCATGTTCCTAAGCACCCTGGAAACTATTAGGGTCCAACCCAACACTCTCATACTAGGTGACTTCAACTACCCCTCCATCAGCTGGGAAAACTACTCATGCACCAATACACTGGCCCAACTCTTCCTGGAATTCATCAATTCCAATGCCTTGGACGAGCTCATTCGTACCTCTACTAGAGGAAGCAACATCCTTGACCTGGTTATTACTAACATGGGCAACCATTGCTCTACACCAATAGTCAATTCCTCCCTGGTTAGATCCGACCACAAACTTATCACTATGGAAATCCACATCTCATCCCCCCCCCCCCCTGCAAAGGTAACCACCATGAAAAACTTCTCCAAAGCTGACTTTGGACTCCTAAAAACAGAGGTGGCTAACTTCACGGCATCCATGTCAATGGAAAATAGATGCATGACTGCTGAATCATACACCAATGCACTGTACAAACAAGTACATAAATGCATGGAACTAGCCATACCCAACAGAAATAACATGCTCTCCTCCAAAAAAAGGAAGCCAATCTTGTGGTCCCCTGCCATTAATAATCTCTACAATAAAAGGAAGAAACTGTTGCAGAAAAAGGTGAAGTCCAAAGACTGGAAAAACTCCCTTATTAGCCTCAGCAAAAAGTTGAAATCCCTCATCAAAACCTCTAAAGCCAGCTATGAAGGCAGAATTGCGGCAGACACTAAAATCAGCCACAAAGCCTTCTATAGTTATATCAAGAATTTCCATGGCAATACCCAGGTTTGCTCTGAGTTACTACACAATGGTACCTGCTATACTGAGCCAACAAAGATTGCCAACATACTGGTCGACAGATTCAGTGCCAACTTTACCCCTCCCCCACAAAGAACCAATCACAATACCGGAGGAATGCCAGACATCCAGCATTACTGAAGCACAGGTTAAAGATACATTGTCCAAGGCCAAGAATACAGCTTCCATGGGAGTTGACAGTATCCCTGGATGTGTTCTACATGAACTACAAAGAACTAGCACCACATCTGTGTGCCCTGTTCAATCACAGCCTCACCTCAGGCTTTGCCCCTACTGAATGGAGCACTGCTACAGTCATCCCTCTCCATAAAGGGGGAGCAACTACTGACCCTGGGAATTATCGCCCTATTAGCCTGATTAGTCTGATATGTAAGGCTATGGAGCACATCATCATGGACCTAATTAACAAGGATATAAGGAATCTCCAAACTCTAGATCCCACTCAATTTGGTTTTGTGAAAGGTAGAGTATGCCTGCTCAACCTGGTTGACTTCTTTGAGTCAGTCACCAGAGCTATGGATGAGGGCAAGGCAGTTCATACAGCCTACCTCGATCTGGCTAAGGCCTTTGATACCATTCCCCACTCAGGAATTATTGATAAACTCACAAAACTAGGCATCAACCCCTATATCACTAGGTGGGTTGCAAATTAGCTCACATATAGAACACACAGTGTGAAAGTAGCGGACTCCAAGTCAGACTGCCAAGCAATCACTAGTGGAGTCCCACAGGGATCAGTCCTGGGTCCTCTCCTGTTTGGCATCTACTTCTCAGAAGCCAGGCCAACACGGAGGGACTCTGGCTGACCAAGTTCGCAGACGACTGCAAGCTGGGAGCCATTATTAACTCCCCAAGTGATGTAGACAATCTACAGAATGGCCTCACTGAGACCAATGACCTTAAGCTTAATGCCAAAAAATGTGTTGTCGTCCCCTTTGGGAAAAACTCATTTCCCACTTATTACCACTTTGATGGGAGTCCAGTGAACACTGAAGGTGTTATAAGAGATCTGGGGACACAGGTTGAGAGCAACCTCTCCTTCGACCACCACATGGCCACTGTGGTCAGAAAGTCCTTCTATGTGGCACATCTCATTACCAAGGGTTCTGCATCCAGGAAGAAAAAGGTCATCATCTCTCTCTATTCTTCTCTCATTAGGCCATTCATCGAATATACTGCCCCATTTGGCATGTACCTCACTAGACACATGCAACAGCTGGAAAGGCCACAAAAGTACCTCATGAAGAGGATCTTAGGCCTTAAACACAAGTCCTACATGGACAGACTCAAAAAACTCCAGTTATACTCTGTCTCATATCGTCTACTAAGAGGCGATCTCTGCTTGACTTAGAAAGCCATATCTGACCCACCTCTGTTAGAAATGCTACATCTAAAGAAATCCCAATCCCTCCACATCACACACTCCAGAGACCTCAACCTCATTATCACAATCAAAAGAACATGCTGGAGGGACAGGTTCATAACCCAGAGACTGCCCATACTCTGGAATAGACTTCCCATACATGTCAAGCAGAGCACCTCATTGGCCCTCTTCAAGAGAAATCTTGATGAGTGGATAGGAAATAGAAAATTCACCCGGGATGGGTCCAGTGGCTCTACTTGATAGAGGCACTAGGAACTAACATCAGGTGGCATGATGCCAGGGCACATCTATGGGCTTGGCTTGTAAAGGCTCCAGGGCCATTAGCCTAGTACACACCTATGAACCTATGAACCCTTCCCTATGATATCAATAGGATATGCTGGAGAGACCAGTATGTATCCCAGAGATTACTCTTTCTCTGGAACAGGCTTCTGATCCTTGTGAATCAGAGTTCCTCCCTAGCTCAACTCAAGTTTACCTCAGACAACTGGATGAGGAACAGGAAATTCATCCCTGGTTTGGCACCTGTGTCTCTAACGGACACAGGCAGCCTATAAATAGTTCATCTCCCAGGCCCCTGCTTGTTGCTTTTAAAAGTTTCCTCTCCCAAGCCTCTGCTTACACTTATCAAGGGTATCAGAATTTGTCAGAGATTTGGGATGCATGGCTAGGCTTAAAAAGTCCTCAGAAGTCATTAGCCTAGTACACACCTATGAATGATTGTACGTCTGACAGGCCAACAAAAATGTGCAGGTCCAGTGTTTAGGCTGGCAGTGAGAACATTCTGAAGTAATTCATGCCCATATGTTCCTTATGTACTTTTCAGCTTTGCTGTGCTTTGGTCACACTTCAGACATACAGTGCATGAGGAAGACGCCAAGGCTTTAGTGTTCTGGCTGGACATATGGCGAGACCTGGTGGGATAACCCATTTATTAGTAGTAGTGCAGCAATGATCACAGGAAGGATATCTGCTATTTTGTAAATCAACTGAATATGGTGGATGACCAAATAGTACAGAACGAACCAAAGAAACATAACCAAGTCTGTATGAACTGATGAAGCCCCAAGAAAGGACAAAAGTGCTTAACCTCTTTTATTTTTAACCTCTTTCGCTCTTTCGTTATTTTAAATAAATTGGTTTCAGACTTACTTTTTACGGGTCAGCTTGGTATTTTCATACAGACTTTTGGTTATAGTTTATATCTGCTATTTTGTTTACTACATTTCTGGTTTATATATTTTAATACTACATGTTTCAGTCTGTATTTTTCCTTATTATACATCTTTACAGGTGTATGCTGCTTGTAAACATTGTGATTATACATATTTTCCTTTGCTATGTTGCATGTTTTCTTTAATGTCTGCATAATTTGTAGTTGTTAACTCTTCTTGTATTCCTCAGCGATGTAACTAGCATTTACTGCATAGTCTGTATATAGTTATGTCTTTGCATTTTATATATTATATTTTTTGCTTTGCTTAGATCATGAGCAAATTAGTTCTACATTGGGTAAAGTAAGTCGCCTATTCAGTTAACAGGCTTTATTAAATAAATAAAAGGACCAGCCATAATGGCACAAAAATTGGAGTCCTGTTCAGTTTCAGGTGACAGAAATTCAAGTAGCAGATAAAGTAATTGTAAGGCAGTCTACTGAGCTAGGACTGAGCAAATCAAAAGTCATGTTGCATATCTTGGGGAAAGGGAGCAGGCTTTCCCACTGCAACAGCATTCTGTGATAAAGACCAGAAGTGAAACCTTGGGAATGCAATTTCTGAGTCTGAGCCTATCTAGAATAGCATGCCTAGAAAACAAAATTAGTTATGTGCAAGAGTCAAAATAGAGCTGGCCATAGCTTTTTAATGTCATAACCTAAGACTTAGGGATAATGCCAAAAATAAGCCAAGGCAAACACCAAAACCGGGAATCCTTTTAAAATATTGAAATTGGTCAAGCAAAAGTTAATAAAATAAAATCATTTATTTTGTATTAGGATGGAAACAGAAAAAATTGAAGTCTTGAGCCTGCAGTCAAGTCCTAGATTTGTGATGAGGATAAACTGTAATCAGGATTTCTGTGCTTAGCACTTTGTCAGACCCAATGTGGAAAATGATGGCATTATTGGAGGGTTGGGTCTGTATTCCTAAAAAAGCATCTCGGCTCCATAATCTTCAGGCAGGACAATGACCTTGAACTTC
This sequence comes from Protopterus annectens, assembly GCF_019279795.1. Lineage (NCBI taxonomy): Eukaryota > Metazoa > Chordata > Ceratodontiformes > Protopteridae > Protopterus > Protopterus annectens. The sequence continues at coordinate 1,199,861,884 of NC_056737.1, forward strand.
TTTGTCTCCTTTTAGTAAATAGAATACATAATATATTTCAGACAACTATTATACCCCCTTCATGTGCCTGCTGCCTATGAGGCATATTTAAACAAACTGATATCCATCCCCACTAAGCCAAACACCATTCTCTTGGAAGAGTTCAACTATCCTTCTATTAATTGGAGACCCACACACCACGTCAAATAAATATTTACAGAGTTACAAGGACTTCATTAATGCTAGCTCCACAGCCCAACCGAAGTCCTAACAGGCTCAAAAATATAGGACCTGGTTGTCACTAATATTGCCTTCCTATGCTCAACACCTACAGTTACCAAGTCACTGGTCAAATTTGACCACCATTTGACAATACTTACTATCAAGGTTAAAACCTGACAACACAAGATCTCCCTATTTATAGACTATTCTTAGGCAAACCTAGTCTAGCTAACTGATGGTCTGATGAAATGTTAAGTACCACTCTCACCTTGGTGACCCCATCTTACATTCTGCCACATTTGTGGATAACTTCTGTGCCCATCTTAAAGCATGCATCCATGCATCTGTCCCCAAAAGAAACAAATACAATGCCAAATTCAGAAATCAACTGCTATGGTGGAACCCTGGTATAAACAAACTAGACAATAAGAAGAAGAAACTCATAGCCCATAAAAGCAAACTTAATACACCATCATCTACATATAAAATCAAAAAGATCAACAAAGAACTTAGAAATAAAAGAAAACACTCTAAAAGTACTAATTAAGAATTGCTACCTCTGTTGAGAACAACCATAAAGCCTTCTTCAGGTATGTCAGAAACCTTAAAGGCAATGTCTAGCAATGCTCAGAGCTGATACAGAACAACACCCCTTACTTATCCTTTGAGGACTAAGCTAAAATGTTAGTCAACAAATTCAGCTCTAACATGTCTCCCATATCTTCTTCTAACTTCCCCCAGCTTACTAACACTCACACACCACTCCCTGTAATCATGAGACAGCAAGTCCATGATGCTGTTTTCAAAACCAAAAAGCACTTGCTGTGTGGGTCCCACTAATGAGCCAGACTGCCTTCCTGACTACATCAGACATTGTCTGAGACACTGGCTACTTCTTGTCTACACCAGACGTCTGAGACACTGGCTACTTCTACTTCTTGTCTACACCAAACGTCTGAGGCACTGGCTACTTCTACTTCTTGTCTACATCAGTTGTGAGGCACTGGCTACTTCTACTTCTTGTCTACACCAGACGTTGTCTGAGGCACTGGCTACTTCTACTTCTTGTCTACATCAGATGTTGTCTGAGGCACTGGCTACTTCTACTTCTTGTCTACACCAGACGTTGTCCGAGGCACTGGCTACTTCTACTTCTTGTCTACACCAGACGTTAACTGAGGCACTGGCTACTTCTACTTCTTGTCTAAATCAGATGTTGTCTGAGGCACTGGCTACTTCTACTTCTTGTCTACATCAGACATTGTCTGAGACACTGGCTACTTCCTGTCTGCACCAGACATTGTCTGAGACACTGGCTATTTCTTGTCTACACCAGATATTGTCTGAGACACTGGCTACTTCTACTTCTTGTCTACACCAGACATTGTCTGAGACACTGGCTATTTCTACTTCTTCTCTACACCAGACATTGTCTGAGACACTGGCTACTTCTTGTCTACACCAGATATTGTCTGAGACACTGGCTACTTCTACTTCTTGTCTACACCAGACGTTGTCTAAGGCACTGGCTATTTCTACTTCTTCTCTACACCAGACATTGTCTGAGACACTGGCTACTTCTTGTCTACACCAGATATTGTCTGAGACACTGGCTACTTCTTGTCTACACCAGATGTTGTCTGAGACACTGGCTACTTCTACTTCTTGTCTACACCAGACGTTGTCTGTGGCACTGGCTATTTCTACTTCTTCTCTACACCAGACATTGTCTGAGACACTGGCTACTTCTTGTCTACACCAGATATTGTCTGAGACACTGGCTACTTCTACTTCTTGTCTACACCAGACATTGTCTGAGGCACTGGCTATTTCTACTTCTTCTCTACACCAGACATTGTCTGAGACACTGGCTACTTCTTGTCTACATCAGACATTGTCTGAGACACTGGCTATTTCTACTTTTTGTCTACACCAGGCATTGCCTGAGACATTAGCTGCTTCTACTTCTTGTCTACATCAGACATTGTCCGAGACACTGGCTACTTCTTGTTTACACCAGACATTGTCTGAGGCATTGGCTACTTCTACTTCTTGTCTACACCAGACAGAGTCTGAGATACTGGCTACTTCTTGTCTACACCAGACATTGTCTGAGACACTGGCTACTTCTTGTCTACACCAGACATTGTCTGAGACACTGGCTACTTCTTGTCTACACCAGACATTGTCTGAGACACTGGATACTTCTTGTCTACACGAGACACTGTCTGAGACACTAGCTACTTCTACTTCTTGTCTACATCAGACATTGTCTGAGACACTGGCTACTTCCTGTCTACACCAGACATTGTCTGAAACACTGGCTATTTCTACTTCTTGTCTACACCAGACATTGTCTGAGACACTGGCTACTTCTAATTCTTGTCTACATCAGACATTGTTTGAGACACTGACTACTTCTACTTCTTGTCTACACCAGACAGTGTCTGAGACACTGGCTACTTCTACTTCTTGTCTACATTAGATGTTGTCTGAGACACTGGCTACTTCTACTTCTTGTCTACACCAGATATTGTCTGAGACACTGGCTACTTCTACTTCTTGTCTACATCAGACATTGTCTGAGACACTGGCTACTTCCTGTCTGCACCAGACATTGTATGAGACACTGGATACTTCTTATCTGCACTAGACATTGTCTGAGACACTGGCTACTTCTTGTCTACACCAGACATTGTCTGAGACACTGGCTATTTCTACTTCTTCTCTACACCAGACATTGTCTGAGACACTGGCTACTTCTTGTCTACACCAGATGTTGTCTGAGACACTGGCTACTTCTACTTCTTGTCTACACCAGACGTTGTCTGAGGCACTGGCTATTTCTACTTCTTCTCTACACCAGACATTGTCTGAGACACTGGCTACTTCTTGTTTACACCAGACATTGTCTCAGACACTGGCTATTTCTACTTTTTGTCTACACCAGGCATTGCCTGAGACATTAGCTGCTTCTACTTCTTATCTACATCAGACATTGTCTGAGATACTGGCTACTTCGTGTTTACACCAGAAACTGTCTGAGGCATTGGCTACTTCTACTTCTTGTCTACACCAGATAGAGTCTGAGATACTGGCTACTTCTTGTCTACACCAGACATTGTATGAGACACTGGCTACTTCTTGTCTACACCAGACATTGTCTGAGACACTGGCTACTTCTTGTCTTCACCAGACATTGTCTGAGACACTGGATACTTCTACTTCTTGTCTACATCAGACATTGTCTGAGACACTGGCTACTTCCTGTCTACACCAGACATTGTCTGAGACACTGGCTACTTCTACTTCTTGTCTACATCAGACATAGTCTGAGACACTGGCTACTTCCTGTCTACACCAGACATTGTCTGAGACACTGGCTATTTCTACTTCTTGTCTACACCAGACATTGTCTGAGACACTGGCTACTTCTACTTCTTGTCTACATCAGACATTGTTTGAGACACTGACTACTTCTACTTCTTTTCTACACCAGACAGTGTCTGAGACACTGGCTTCTTCTTGTCTATACCAGACATTGTCTGAGACACTGGCTACTTCTACTTCTTGTCTACACCAAGCATTGTCTGAGACACTGGCTACTTCTACTTCTTGTCTACATCAGACATTGTCTGAGACACTGGCTACTTCCTGTCTACACTAGACATTGTCTGAGACACTGGCTATTTCTACTTCTTCTCTACACCAGACATTGTCTGAGACACTGGCTACTTCTACTTCTTGTCTATATCAGACATTGTCTGAGACACTGGCTACTTCCTGTCTACATCAGACATTGTCTGAGGCACTGGCTATTTCTACTTCTTCTCTACACCAGACATTGTCTGAGGCACTGGCTACTTCTACTTCTTGTCTACACCAGACAGTGTCTGAGACACTGGCTACTTCTTGTCTACATCAGACATTGTCTGAGGCACTGGCTAATTCTACTTCCTGTCTACACCAGACAGTGTCTGAGACACTGGCTACTTCTTGTCTACACCAGACATTGTCTGAGACACTGGCTACTTCTTCTTGTCTACAATAGACAGTGTCTGAGACACTGGCTACTTCTTGTCTTCACCAGACACTGTCTGAGGCACTGGCTACTTCTACTTCTTGTCTACACCAGACAGTGTCTGAGACACTGGCTACTTCTTGTCTACACCAGACATTGTCTGAGGTACTGGGTAATAAGTCTGTTCTACATCAGTCTCTCCAATGGATTTGTGCTAGGACTGGAGAACTGCAGCAGTCATCTCACTCCACAAGGGGATCCACTACAAAATCCACCTTTACAAAAGCATTCTATGGACACATACAGGAATGCATGGAGCATGCTATCCCAAATAAAACCAAGACTCACTCCTCCAAAGGCAGGAGATCTGTCTGGTGGACCCTGGCCATAAATAAGCTATACAACAGAAGGAGAAAGCTAGTACATGACAGAGCAAAATCCCAAAAAGGGAAGGCGTCACTGATCAGTACTAGCAAGAAACTACGATCCCTCATAAAATCATGCTGGAGGGAAATATTCATATTCCAGAGGCTCCCCTCACTCTGGAACAAAATCCCATTCCATGTTAGGCAGAGCCACTCACTGACCCTCTTCAAGAGAAATCTTGACGAGTCTATGGGATATCGTAAGTTTACCCCTGGGATCTCTTCTGTGTCCCTGCTTGACAAAGGTACAGTAAACTAACCTTAAAAGGGCTACCTTCTGTGACCTACTATATAGAGGCACAGTCAACTAATCTAAAAGGGTGGTGAAAGCCAAACACACTCTGGCTAGGCTTATAAATGCCCTAAAGCAGATAGCCTAGTATCAACCTATGAACCAATGAACCTACAGGTCCAGGAAACTACAGACTTATAAAACTCATCAGCCTTATTAGCAAAGAAGTGGAATGTTTCATTCATCATCAGCAGCATAATAATTACAAACTTCCATTTTTTCATTTTCTATATGGGGTTGGAGTGTTTCATCAGCTGTTGCCATCTGTCAATATACAATCCTAGTCTCCTACCCTCTTCTACAGGTATGCCTGGCTCTCCCGTTTTTTTTCTCAGAAAATCCATCCATCTCTTTTCTGGACACCCTCATTTCCTCTTGCCTTTTTCTCTAGTAAATCTACTTCACCAGGTTATCAACCACCACAATCTGTTCTATTTGACCTTCTCTACATTTGCAGTTACTTGGGCTTCTGCTCTGATATCCTTATATCTTTGTATGTCCCACAGTGTGCATCCTAACACCCATCTCAGGTACTTTATTTACAACACATCTAGCTTTCTCAACTGCTTTGCCTTCACTACCCTGGTGTCTGTACTATACAGCAGCACTGTTTTCACCACTGTTTTGTACACCTTACTTTCAGCTTTTTTAGCATTCTTCTGCCACACACTACCCCTGACACTCTGTGCCAACCCCTATGACTCTAGCTTTGCACCTCATTCAGAATTCCCTTCTCCTCAACCACCCCTCCCAGATATTTAAAGTTGCTAACCTGTTCCACTATTTTTCCTTCTATCTCCGTTCTCAGCTTATTTTCATTTCCCTGTTTGCTGCCATTACAACCGTCTTATATGTACTCAATTTCATCCCATGTACTGTCAGTTTTTTATTCCAGTCCCTTATCCTTTGCTGAAGTTCTTGTTCAGAGTTTACCTGTAATGCCATATCATCTTCATACAGCAGCTTTGTTGATCTGACCCCTCTGATCTTTTTGTTAATGTAGCCCATCAGCAGTATGAACAGCAGTGGGCTCAGAACTGAACCCTAATGCACACCCACTCCCACTAAGAGCCTGTCTGTGAGTCTGAACACTGTTTGTACATGTATTATTGGGTCCTTGTACAGAGCATGCACTAATTCTACCAATGTTTCTAGCTCTTGGAACCATCGCAGGACTGCCCAAATCAGCTTTTATGGAATCTTATTTTATGCTTTTTACAAGTCTAGGAATGCTCAGTTGGACTCTTTCCTCACCTTTAGTTTTTTCTTAACTATCTGTCTCACTGAAAAAAACATCAGGTCAGTTGAACTGCATTCTAATCTGAATCCGAATTGGTTGTCTCCAGTTTTACTTTCTGCTGCATATTCATTGATCAGTCACCCTGTCCAGGCCTTTCATATATGTGACAGGACTTTGATACCTTTATAATGCCCATAATTGTGAATGTTCCATTTGTTCATGTACACTGGCACTAGTATGCTTATTCTCCAGTCATCTGGGGTACATCTTTCTTTCCATACTGCTATAGGTTCATAGGTTCATACTAGGCTATCTGCCCTAGGGCATTTACAAGCCTAGCCAGAGTGTGTTTGGCTTTCGCCACCCATTTTAAATTAATTTTGCTATGCCCTTTTTCGAGGTTAGTATACTGTACCTCTGTCTAACAGTGACACAGAAGTGATACCCGGAGTAAATCTATGATCTCCCATCCACTCATCAAGATTCTTCTTGAAGAGAGTCAATGAGGGACTCTGCCTAACCTGGACTGGGATTTTATTCCAGAGTGATGAGAGCCTCTGGGTTATGAATCTGTCCCTCCAGCATGTCCTATTTATTTCAGTGCTGAGGTTCAAGTCTCTCGAGCGCGTAGCTCGATGGGATTTGGATTTTCTGAGGTGCAGCATGTCCATTAATTCCGGGTTGGACATGGCTTTATACGTCAGGCACAGATCGCCTCTGAGCAGGCGGTGTGCCACTGAGTAGAGCTGGAGTTTCTTTAACCGGGCAGCATATGACATCTGTTTGAGCCCTTTGATCCTCTTGGTGAGGTACTTTTGGGGTCTTTCCAGTTGCTGCAGATGTCTGGTAAGGTACATCCCAAAAGGGGCATTGTACTCAATTATGGGCCTGATGAGGGATGAGTAAAGAGGCACGATGACCTCCCCTGACCTAGATGTGAATCCCTTCATGATTAGGTGGGCTATATAAAATGTTTTTCAAACCACTTTGGCCACGTGGTTGTCAAATGAGAGATTGCTATCAACTTGGTCCCCAGGTCCCTAATTACTTCTTCCGTACTTAATGGATTGTTTATGGCTGGGGTCCACCAGACAGGACGCCTACCTTTGGAGGATTGGGTCTTGGTTTTGTTTGGGATTGCATGATCCATGCATTCCTGAAGGTGTTCATAGAATGCTTTTATAAAGGATTCTGCGGTCTGGGCCGTATTTTCCACAGGCCCGGGGGCTTTGAAGGATTCCACCTCAGTTTTGAGGAGTGTGAAATTTGCTTTACAGAAGTTTTTCACTGTGGTTTTCTGGGCAGGGGCTGGGGTCGGGATGTGAATATCTAGTGAGATTAGTTTATGGTCTGATCTTACCAGTGAGGGATACACTTCTGGTCTGGAGCATAGAGTCCCCATGTTGGTGATGATCAGGTCCAGTATGTTTTCCCCTCTTGTGGGAGTGGTAACAAGTTGTTCCATAGCATTTGAGTTTATAAATTCTAGGAATCTTTGGGCTAGGGTGTTGGAGCTAGAGTAATTCTCCCAGTCTATGTTTGGGTAGTTGAAGTCACCCAATATAATGGTGTTTGGAGAGACCTTCATATTTTCCAGTGTTCTCAGGAAGGCCGAGTGGGGTTTCTGGGTTTGGGAGGGTGGTCTGTAGCAGGCTATAAACTGGAAGGCAGTTTTACCCACTGTTAGTGGCACATGGATAGTCTCTGATGCTTTGTGCTGTGCCACCAACCTGGACGTGCGGGTATCTTTGACGAATATTGATACTCCCCCTCCTTTTGTGGTTCGGTCCAAGTTTTGGGGCCAAAAAACATGGTATGAGGTATAACCTGGTAGTGCTGGGGTGCTCTCGGGAGCCTTGAACCAGGTTTCTGTTACTGCACAGATATCGATGTTCTCCATGCTAAGGAGAGTTTCGAGTGCGTGCATCTTGAGGTTTAGACTTCTGGCATTGAGTAGCATTACTCTTAGGTTCATAGGTTCATAGGTTCATAGGTTCATACTAGGCTATCTGCCCAAGGGCATTTATAAGCCTAGCCCATAGTTATGTGGCTTTCGCCACCCCTTTAGTTTGAATAAAAACTATGCCTATCATTTTTCTGTGCCTCTGTCAAGCAGTGACACTGAAGTAATCCCTGGGGTATATCTGCGATCTCCCATTCATTGGTCAAGATTCCTCTTGAACAAAGGCCGCAGTGCTCTGCCTCACATGTACCGGGATTTTGTTCACAGCATAGGGAGTCTCTGGGTGATGAATCTGTCCCTCCAGCACGTTCTATTTATAACCGTGTCAAGGTTTAAGTCTCCCGCCCTTGTGGTTCTGAGGATCTAGATTTTTGAGGTGAAGCATATTCATCAAATCTGGGTTTGACATGGCCTTATATGTCAGGCACAGGTCACCTCTGAGCTATGAGACTGAATAAAGCTGGAGTTCTTTCAGTCGGGCAGCATAAGACATTATCCTTTTGGTGAGGAACTTTTGGGGCCTTTCAAGCTGCAAGATACATTCCGAACGGGGCATTGTACTCAATCATAGGTCTAATGAGTGATGAGTACAATGATCAGGTGGGCGATATAGAAGGTTTTCCTAACTACTTTAGCAACATGAGTGTCAAACGAAAGACTACTGTCAACTTGGGTCCCCAGATCCCTGATGACTTTTCTGTGCTCAGTGGATTGTCACCTATATGGTAGCTAGTGACTATGCATTTTATGGCTCTGGCACCAGTTATCCCGTTCTGAGAGGCCTTCTGGAGGATATCTGTGTCAGATGTGTTTTCTTTGCAGTCATTTGTCAGCCGTAAGTAACCTCCTGTTGTGTTTTACTTCAGAAAAGGATTTAAGAAGAGGACCCAGGACTGAGACTCCCCGTGGGACCTGTGCTTGTGACTTTGTTTGAGTCTTGAGTGACATCCAGCAACCTGACCCTGTGCTGGTGGTTTCGCTTAGCAGTTTGCAACCCATCTTGTGATGTATGGTTTATCCTGCTAAGATTTCTTCAACAAACCAGCTAACTTAACTGTTAATCGCTGGAATTCATGAGCACACCAGGCCGGGACACCATCCGTCCCATGGATGCTGTGTTTTTGCCTTAGTGAGGGCAGTTCTCACCTGGGCGAACCTGTCAGCCAGTATATTAATGTGTGTAGGGGTTCAGTAATTTTCACATCATCTGAATTCTGAGCATATCTGGGAGTTTCCTCCCCCTAGGTCTACATAGCTTAGCTAAAGAAGGCCTTATGATTGTCTTTCCCATGCGATTTCTTTTTCAAATGCCTTCTTGGATGATTTTTAGAAGAGCTTCTTTTTTTTTCTTACAATGACAAAGGTGTGTCTTACCTTTCAAATTTTTTTCTGTCTTGTGTAGCTTTCCTCCTTTGTTGTAGAGCTTGTTTATGGCTGGGGTCCACCAGACTGGACTCCATGCAGTCCTGTAGGTGCTGGAGAAGGCATTTGTAAGTGATTCAGCGGTTTGTAGTGTTTACCACTGGCTCAGGGCCTTAAAGGAGACCACACAAGTGTGAAATCGGCTTGAGAGAAGTTTTTCACTGTGGTCTTTTTTTGTTTTTTGTGGGGAGGGGGATGAGGACCCACTCCAGCGAGATTATGATCTCTCTCTGATCTCACCAGGGTATACTATACTGTTGAACATTTTGATCCCATGTTCGTGATGATGTGAGTGAGTATGTTTTTTTCACCTCTTGTGGGGATGGTGACTAGTTGTTCCATGGCATTTGAGTTATGAACTCCAGGAATTTGAGTAGTGTTCCCAGTCTATATTAGGGTAGTTGAAGTCACCTAGTATGATGGTGTTTGGAGATACATTATCCCCTCTAATGTTTTCAGGAGGCCATGTGAGGGTTCCTGAGTTTGAGAGGGTGGCCTGTAACATGCTACAAATTGCAGAGCAGTCTTGCCTATGGTTAATTGCACCTGATGGTCTGGATGCAGGCGTATGCTGCCACCGTTTGAGTGGGTGGGTGTCCTTATGAATGCCCTCCTCCCCTCCTTTCTTGGATTTGTTTTGGGGGGGTCGGAGTGATATGAGGTGAAACCTGTTACCTGTTAGTGCTAGTGCTCTCCAGGAGCCTTGAACAGGTTGTTCAGCAACAGCAGAGATGTTCTCCATATTGAGAAGGGCCTCGAGTGCGTGCATCTTGAGATTGAGACTTCTGGCATTGAGCAGCATTACCCTTAGTTTTTTTCCTTTTTGGTGTTCTAGGGTGGTAGGTTTAGAATTAGTTTCTTATGCCTTGTGATACCTATGGAGGTGGGTTTGTCTTTTGAGCCTTGCCTAAAAAAGGCACTATGGGGGTGGCAAGAGCCTTTGCCAATATCCAAAAGTCCAGGGGTGACAGGTGCAAGCCATCCCTAGCGAAGCATCGTGGCTTGTCGAGCATGTCATCCCAGGCTGACAGGCATTGGATCCCCTTTGAATGACACCAATACTTAAGCCAATTGTTGAAATTGATCATCTTGTCTTCATATTGTGGCATCATTCTTGGTGAGGGTAAGATGCTACTCAAGGTCAGGGTCATAACAGCCTGGGCTACATGCTCAGAGAGTTCCTCTATGTCTCTTTTCATGTAGTCCAGGGAGGTACGTCTCAGGTCATTCACACCAGCATGGACAATGACTGAGTCATATTTGTACTTGCCTTGGAGTGACCTGAGTGCTTGTGTTATGTGGCGGATCCTAGCGCCCGATAGGCAGCTCACCATGACCTTCTCTTTGTTCGGCCTGGTGAGCGGGACATCAGTGTGCCTGATGATAGAGTCACCTATTACAAGTGTATCAGGTGTGTTGTTTAGCCTTAAGGGCTGAGACTGTTTGGAACACTGGCTTTGTGAGATATGTGTTGCACGTGTTTTGTTTTGAGGTAGCGGTTGCTTGGGTGTCTGCTTTGGAGGTCTCTGTTGCTTAGGCAGATTTTTATTTAGAGCCTCTGAGTATGTTTATGAGTACCCTCAGGAGCCATTTGTCTGTTAACTCACTCAAAATTGTTATCATATCTGCTGCGACCTCATCTGAGCCTGCTGTTTTCCCTGACCTCATTTTCCTTCGTGCTGTTCTTACATCTTCTATGGTGGGCTCTTCCTCTTCTCTCATCGTAGCCTGGGTCTGGGACAGTAGAGCTTCTGTGGGGTTTTCTTCATTCAGAAGCTGCCAGAAGTACTCCTTTCATCTGCTTTTGGCGTAGTGTTGACTAGTTAGCAGGTTGTTGCAGTCATCCCTTATGACAGTTGCCAGATGACTATCTCATTTATCTTTCTGTCTTTGATTTGCAACCTGATGGAATTTCTTTGTGCTCCTTACTAAATTACTTTGCAGAAGCTGACAGAGTGCCTATGATACCTAGTTCTTTGTATTACTGCTCTTTTAGCCTCACTGTTAGCCAACCAGTATTTCTCCTTAGCTAAGGAGAAATGCTGGTTGGCTAACAGTGAGGCTTTTCTGAAGAGTCTTTTGTGAAGAGTGAGGACAATGGAGAAGGGAAAATGTTAATGGGTGCACTTCATTTCTAACATGCTTTTATAACAGGATGGATTCTTAAATGCTCTTCAGTATTTATCTGCTGATTTGCTTCATGTCTAATATTAGAAATGCTGACAGAGTTAGAAAATTATAAGATCTGTTCCGAGTAGAAAGTTATATCATGGAATTCGGAACTCATGCTTAATATGCAATGTCATAAACACGTAGTCAGGAGAACTTGGCAGAATTAATGCTGTAATGTTCATTTGTAATTGGTGAGTGGTTGTTTTATGATTGTTACAATAATGTTGTTTTAATGAAAGAAAGTATAGAATATCAAGCATTCTGTAGCTTGAGGAGACAGGACCTTGATTTATTCATTCTGTAGTTTGAGGAAACAGGACCTTGATTCATTAATCTCCCATGTAAGTGTTTTTCCATGCAATAAAAGAGATTGTTATTCTCTGCTATCTGTGTTATGTGAAAGATATTTCATACCTTAATATAACCTTGGTGGGATGTCTACTCACATTTCTGATTGTGTGCTGCTGCATTAAAATTGCCACTGAGCCCAAATTGGAGAAATGTTTTCTGTCAGGGAAGTTTCTTTTTTTCTTTTCTTTTTTGTTTAAAATATTTTATTAATTTTTTTGAAAAGTAGTAGCAGGATTTAATAGAATGAGAAGTTATGTACCTACCATAACGTTCCATGTTAGTTGTCTTCTTCTTGCCTTCTTTCTTGCTGGATGGGTTCGGAGCCGACCCTCGGCTCCGACTCGGCCTATACTAAAGCTCGAGAGCTATTTATACTGGCTCGAGGCTACCCTATGTCCCACAATGCTAGGCGCTAACTACCCAGATCTCGTTTGATAGCTGAAACCATAGCAGTTCTGCTCTCCAAGGAGGAGAGGAAACCTCACTCGAAAGTCACCTAGACCTATAGCTACCGGTAGGGATAGCCAAGGGGGCAAAACTGAGGCAAGAGGAAGATCCCCAAAGATCCTTATGTCTGTCCAGGCTAGGGGGATGGGGGGTGGGATGCAAGAAAGAAGGCAAGAAGAAGACAACTAACATGGAACGTTATGGTAGGTACATAACTTCTCAATGTTAAGTTGTCAATCTCGCCTTCATTCTTGTAGGATGGGACCACGTCCCTAGCACCTTCACCCTGGGTGGCTCATCGGAACAGACTCTTGAGAACGGTGGAACCAAAATTAGCCCGGCTTCGGGAGGCCATGTCTAATTTGTAATGAGAGATAAAGGTATGAGGAGAGGCCCAAGTGGTTGCCGCACAAATGGAATCCATTGGTAATCTAGCCTGAAAAGCTATTGAGGTGGCTAACGCTCTAGTTGAGTGAGCCCTGGGCCTTGACGGTAGTTTTTGGTGTCTGAGCTGATAGATGAAAGTAATCACAGAGGCCAGCCATCTAGAAAGAGTTACTTTGGAAACTGGAAGGCCTTTCTTCCCTGCCGCATAAGATAGGAAGAGCTGCTCAGATTTCCTAGCTTGCTTGGTTCCATCCAGATAGTAACAGAGTTGACGATGAACGTCCAGAAAATGCAGCTTTTGTTCCGCTCTGTTGGATTAGTTGGGGAAGAAAACTGGAAGATCGATAGTCTGGTTTAGATTCGCCTCAGAAGAAACCTTGGGTAAAAAGGAAGGATTAATCCTGAGGGACACACTGTCTTTATGGAAAACTAGATAAGGTGGACGAATGCAAAGGGCCTGAAGTTCTGATACTCTTCTCGCAGATGTTATGGCGACTAGAAAAAGAGTTTTCCAAGATAGCAATTTCAAGGAGCAGGAAGCCGCAGGTTCAAAGGGGGAAAGAATCAAGGAAGTTAGAACCAAATTTAAGTCCCACTGCGGTGGGGGGTCCCTGATTGGGGGCTTAAGCAAAAAGATACCTTTAAGAAAGGTTTTACAAAGCTTATGGGACATGATACTGGAGTCCAAAAAGCCTGCATGAAAGTTTGAAATAGCCACTAACTGTACTCTGATGGTGGAGGAAGAAGACCCTGAGTGAAACAATTTGGCTAGGAAGTCTAGGACTGATTGGATAGGGGTAGTAAAAGGATCTATATTTCTAGCTCCTGCCCAGAAGGAAAAACGCTTCCACTTTCTGGCATAAATCCTCCTGGTGGATGATTTTAGGGAAGCTATAAGTATGTCACGCACAGAATGGGAAATAAGGGGAAGCCTGGCTAGGGTTGGAATTGGAGCAACCAAGCTGTGAGGGTGAGAGATTGGAGGGAGTGGTGCAGCTGTCCCGAATGATGGGTCAAGAGATCTGGCACTGGGTCCAGATGCCAGGGCTGCCCCAAGAGGTAACGATGCAGGAACGGAAACCATATCTGACAAGGCCAGTAAGGAGCAATGAGGATCATGGTGGCTCTCACGGCGGTAGCTTTCTGAATCAATTGAGTGATTAATGGGAAGGGGGGAAAGGCATACAGAAGTCCCCGGGGCCAATCGTGGACTAGAGTGTCTCTGGGGGGGGGTGGTGGCTGGGAAGAGGGAAGAGAGTGAAGAAGTCGTGGCACTTGCTGTTTTGAGGTGTTGCAAAAAGGTCGCAGCAAAGTTGATCCCATCTCTGAAACATTTTTTCCACTACTGCTTGTTTGAGAGACCACTCATGTGGCATGAGAATGGCTCTGCTCAACCTGTCCGCTATGATGTTGTACTTCCCGGGGATGTGCGTTGCTATCAGAAACCGCTGAGAGGAGATCGTCCACTGCCAAAGTCTGAGAGCCTCTCGACATAAGGGATAGGACTTGGTTCCGCCCTGCTTGTTGATGTACCACACTACGGACATATTGTCCGTCTGAACTGCAATAGTCCTGATAGGAAGAGAGTCCTGAAGGGCTTGCAACGCTAAAAGTACTGCTCTCATCTCCAAGACATTTATGTGCAGGTGGCACTCGAAAGGTTGCCATGTGCCCTGGACCGTCCTGCCCTGAAAATGCCCCCCCCCCACCCAATCAGGGAGGCATCCGTTGTCACCGTGGCGACTGGGGGAGAAGGAACAAATGGTCTGCCCTGAAGAACTTGAGGGGAGACCATCCACCAAGAAAGGTGTTTCTTGCAAGACAGGGTTATTAAAATGTTGTGTGAGATTGGAAGTTGTTGAAAGGACCACTGGGAAAAAAGCATCCATTGAAGGATCCGCATATGAAAGCGAGCTAGGGGAAGAAGAGTAATGGCTGCCGCCATGAGACCTAATACCTTCAGGACAAAACTGGCTTGGATTTTGTTGTTCTGAAGAAGGATGTGAATATGCCTGCGAATATCTAGAACTCTTTGCTTGGTTAGTTTTGCGGAAAGCCGGACTGTGTCCAAGGTGGCGCCTATGAATGTAATAGACTGACAAGGTGACAAGGCAGACTTTTCAAAATTTATGGAGATACCTAGCCCTTTGCAAGTTTGAATGGTGTAATCTCTGGAGAGGAGAAGTTGATGCCTGGTGGTGGCAGTGAGGAGCCAGTCATCTAGGTATGGAAACACCTGGAATCCTTGATGCCTCAGATGAGCCGTAACCGCTGCCATGCATTTGGTGAACACTCAGGGGCTGTAGTGAGACCAAAGGGCAGGGCTCTGAACTGATAGTGACTGGCTCCCAGCCGGAAGCGGAGAAACCTCCTGGAGTGCCTGTGCATCTTGATGTGATAGTACGCATCCTGAAGGTCTACTGAGCACATCCAATCATCCTGACCCAGAAAGGGTAGAATGGACTGTAGTGTGACCATCCGGAACTTCGTTCTTCTTACAGACTTGTTTAGTCTGCTGAGATCCAATATTGGTCTCTAGTCCCCTGTCTTTTTTGGTACCAAAAAGAACTTGGAGTAGATTCTGGATCTTTGTTGGTCTGCTGGGACTGGCTGGATGGCTCTTTTTGTTAGCAGTTTTGATATCTCTAGTACTGCTTGTTCCCTTAGACTGGGTGGAACGTCTGGGAGGGGTCCTTTCGGCTGAGTTGGGGTGTGGATAAAAGGAATTTTGTAACCCTCGGATATGATCGACTGTACCCATTTGTCTTGGGTGAGTGAAAGCCAGGCTTCTGGGTACAGTGATAACCTTCCCCCGACTGTCTCCGAAGGCGGACAGTCGGGCAGCTTCTCAGGGATGCTGGAAGGGTTTGTCAGAAAGAGACTCTCTGCTACCCTGATTTTGTAGACCTCCTCTGCCCCTAGGGTGGCGTCTGTTATTGTCCCCCCCCCTGCCTCTAGAGGGGAACTGACCTCTTGCATCAGGCGCGACCTCTTGTGGTTTATGGAACCACATCTTCCCACCCTTTTGACCCTTAGGGTATGGTATAGACCGGGTGGAAAAATGGACTCCCACGGCAGAGAGAGTCTTGCCTTCTTGCTCGCATCGGGTCAAAGTATCCTTCACCTGAGGTCCAAACAAAGCTGAACCGTCAAAGGGGGAATTAGTGAAGGACGCCTTAAAGGGGTCTGCAAAGTTACAAAGCCGCATCCAGGCGTGACGCCGTAAGGCCACGCCTGTGCCTGCAGCCCTACTTGCCCCATCGGCCGCATAGGAAATAAGCCGCATGGAGGAGTTGACAATGGAATTCAGGGTTGCCAGCTGGGAGTTTATTTAGTCCTGAGACTCCACAGCTGTTGGATCCTGTAAGACCTCACCCACTTCTTTGAGCATGTATCTTTGAAGGCGGGTGAAGTGGCACAAATAATTCAGCGACCGCATGACAAAGGTCGCTGAAGAAAACATCCGCTTGCCGTACCTATCCATAGTCCTAGACTCCTTGTTAGGAGGATGGACAGGTACTGAAGGATCAGCCAGTTCCTTCTTAGTGGCTGCAGCCACCACCATGGCGTCAACCGGGACACCCTTGGCTAAAAACTGTTTGTCCGAAGGGGCTGTTATAAATTTGGACGGCCTCCATGGGGTAGGTTCCATCGTATCATGGGCCGTTCACGCCTTCCGCGCCACCACTTCCATGAGGGGGTCAAAGGGCGGAGACACCCAGTAGGTGGAAGGGCAAGAGCCAAATGCCTCTAGGTAAACCGACTCGTCCTCAGAAGGATTAAGGGTAGACCAGTTTCCCCTCTGCTTCAGGATCTCAAGGATGTCTGAAAAGGAGACATCCTCAGAGGGGGACCGTGGGGACCCTTCCGACTCATCCAAGCCGGTATCCGATGTAATGGACTCAGGGGAGTCCACATGCTTCCTCTTACATTTCCTCTTCCAAGGGGGTTCCCCTGATGGATCAGGGGAAACCTCGGAAGAGAAGGATATTCCCAGTGGGGAAACCTGAGGTGTTGGATCTCTACGGTCAGGAATGAGAGGGTGGGTAGAGACCGCAGCAGGCACTACAGAGGGAGGAGCTGAGGGAGCCGACCATGGAGCAGGCACAGGGGCCAGCACGCTCCTCATGACTCTGAAGGCGCCCCTATCAGGCAGGGTAGAAGGTCCCCACTCCGAAGAGATAAGGACCCATCCCGGCACTGAGAGGGACGGCTCCAAAGCCGATGTCGGGGCTGAACTTACCAGTGCCAAAGCTCCGAGAGGGAGAACGGGGTCGGACAAGGGTCCGATGCCACTCACCCCCTCGGAGCCGACGAGGAAGTCCATGTGCCCGGATCCCTCCAAGGATGGGACCATGGAAGAGACTGGAGCCGACGACGGAGCCGAAAGGTGAGGTATCGAAGATGGTGTGGGAATAGCCACTGTCTATTGAGAAGGGCTATGGAGCATTTGGGCTAGTGCCTGAGACTTAAGAAGTCTACTAACCACCCTCTCGAGGTCATGGTCCGAGAGCCTGGAAGACCTGGAGGAATGGGTTCGATGGCTCCGCTCCGAGAGTAAGGGAGACCTCTGAGCCGAGTGAACAGATTCCAAGGACGGAGACCTGGACCGTTTACAGCTAGCAGATGGCGCCGACACCATTATCGGCGCTGAGTCCTAGAATCATCGTCTCTGGCTCGAGCCGATGTAGAAGCCTGAATTTGAGGAACATCGACTCCAGCCGGAGCCGATGAGGAAGACTGTGTCTTGGAAACATCGGCTCCAGCCGGAGCCAATGTAACAGCAGTCAGAGCACCACCAGTCGAAGGCTCAGAACTCGGAGCCGACGGCGTAGATGGCTTTGAAGGCTTCCCCGACGATGACTTGGTCAGGGAACCTTCAGTCTTTAACAACCTCCTCAAAATTAACTTATTTCTGCGTTCCTGCAGGACTCTTGGATTGAACGCATGACAGCTGAACAAGAGTCCTGCAGGTGCAGAGGGCCCAGGCAATAAACACAAGAAGTGTGACCGTCTGTCAGCGACATTTTCTGACAGCACGAGTCATACTTCTTGAAGCCTGAGACCCTGGTGTCTTTAGACATCGTAAAAAGTACAAAAAATACACACACACACACACACACACACACACACACACACACACACACACACACACACACACAGACACCCTTTAACAAGCTAAGTCAGTCACACAAAAACTAAGCTGACAAGTTAAAGAAAGCAGAATAGGCCCAAAGGCCTAACCTTATAACCAAAAAGGGGGTTAGGATAAGGATTAAAAGGGACCGGAAGGGAGATTAGCTATGAAGGGAAGCTAATGGGATGGTCGCTAACTAAAAACTAACTGAAAAACTGACTAAAAGGTAGAAATTTAAGAATTATAATATCTAACCTGTAGAGCTGGTAATAAACGCACCTCGCAGCTGTAAGCGGCAAACGAGATCTGGGTAGTTAGCGCCTAGCATTGTGGGACATAGGGTAGCCTCGAGCTGGTATAAATAGCTCTCGAGCTTTAGTATAGGCCGAGTCAGAGCTGAGGGTCGGCTCCGAACCCATCCAGCAAGAATGAAGGCGAGATTGACAACATAACATTGAGACATTAATATAGTATAAAATTAAATAAAACGTATACTACAGAAAAAAGAAACTAGCATAACATTATATAGAACATATATATATATATATATATATATATATATATATATATATATATATATATATATATATATATGGATTCACTTTATAACCTCGAAATGCTGAAATATCGAATTTCACTATCTTGAGACTATAAAACCGAATCCACAAAACACCGACAAACAAAAACCGCGAAACCACATAACCGAAAACACCGCACACTACACTAAACATACAACACAACACCCACATCACAACATAAACAAAACAACACACATACACAACTCACACACACATAAACAGGGCAAGCCCCTGCACCCCACACCCCCTACTTATATATACTAACTCGAGATCGCACAAACACAACACAAAGCTCACTCACACGCACATTCTCCAATCCCTCTCACACACTCTAACTCTCACTCAAAACCCTTACAAAACACTCACTTACCTGACATAGCACCTACATCCAAACACGGCACCGGCGCACCAACAAAACACAAACCCGGACATTACATAGCGCAACTTCATAACCGCGAATTCGACATATTTTCGATATACGTTAAATTCACGATTATGAACGTTCGCTATTTTTAACATTCGACTTTATAGCTTCGAGATACTGAAATTTGACATTTCAGTATTTCGATGTTATAAAGTGAACCCATATATATATATATATATATATATATATATATATATATATATATATATATATATATATACAACGAAATCCGAGATCAAAATTATAGAAAATAATTCAAGACAAAATGAAAAACCTAGAAATTAATAAAATAATAATTGAACTAGATGAAGAAAATGAGTCAGGCAAGTTTCTAGTGTACCAGTACAGAATTTTAAAATCTCAGCAAAGTCTAAAGTCTCTACAGGTAAGCTTTACTAAAAGTTCTTCAATAGTTCTAATTAAATGTGAGTGCACATTATCTGGACAGCAAGCAAGCTTGTCAAATGCTCAAATACCATAGCAACCTAAAATAAACCCTCCTATATAACACAGCTTTGTAGCTACCAGTAAGGAAACAAACGTGTTAGGACAAGTGTCCAGAGTTCCTTTAGATTATCCATAAATAAAAACAGTTCCCATTCAGATTGGTCCACTAAAAGATCAGCATGCTTTTACTGTAGGAAATTTGGCCCCTTTGAATCTGTTAGGTAGAAATTTAGTATTTCTAAATGTTCATAGGTGTGTACTAGGCAAATGGCCATGGAGCCTTTACAAACCTAGCCCATAGAAGTGCCCTGGCATCGTGCTGCCCGACGTTAGTTCCCAGTGCCTCTATCAAATACAGCCAGTGGAGTGATCCCGGGGTAAACTTTCTATTACCCATCCACTCATCAAGATTTCTCTTGAAGAGGGTCAGTGAGGTGCTCTGCTTGACATGTATGGGAAGTCTATTCCAGAGCATGGGCAGTCTCTGCATCAGGAACCTGTCCCTCCAGCATGTTCTAATGAGGTTGAGGTCTCTGGAGCTTGTGGTGCGGAGGGACTGGGATTTCTTTAGATGTAGCATTTCTAACAGAGCTGGGTCCGACATGGCTTTGTAAGTCAAGCACAGATCACCTCTAAGTAGGTGATATGAGACAGAGAATAGCTGGAGTCTTTTGAGTCTGTCCATGTAGGACATGTGTTTAATGCCTATGATCCTCTTTGTGAGGTACTTCTGTGGCCTCTCCAGCTGTTGCAGGTGTCTAGTGAGGCACATGCCAAATGGGGCAGTATACTCGATGGTTGGCCTAATGAGAGAAGAGTAGAGAGAGAGATTATGACCTCTTTCTTCCTGGATGCAGAACCCTTGGTAAGGAGATGTTCCACATAGAAGGACTTTCTGACCACAGTGGCAATGGGGTGGTCGAAGGACAGGTTGCCAGTGGGCTCCCATCGATGTTGTAATTAGTGGGAACTTAGTTTTTACCAAAGGGGATGAGGGCGCATTTTTGGCATTAAGCTTAAGGCCATGGTTTTGACACCAGTAATTGATCTCAGTGAGGCCTTCTGTAGGATGTCTGCATCACTTGGGAAGTTAATAATGGTTCCCAGCTTGTAGTCATCTGTGTCCTTTGTGTTGGCCTGGACATCCAAAAAGTAGATGCCGAACAGGAGAGGACCCAGGACCGATCCTTGTGAGACTCCACTCATGACTGGTCGCCAGTCTGACTTGGAGTCCGCTACTTTCACACTGTGTGTTCTATCTGTGAGCCAATTTGCAACCCGCCTAGTGATATAGGGGTTGATGTCTAGTTTGGTGAGTTTATCAATAATTCCTGAGTGAGGAATGGTATCAAAGGCCTTGGCCAGATTGAGTTAGGTTGTATGCACTGCCTTATCTTCATCCACAGCCCTGGTGACTGACTCAAAGAAGTCAACCAGGTTAAGCAGGCATGATCTCCCTTTCACAAAGCCAAATTACGTGGGGTCTAGAGTTTGAAGATTTCCTATATCTCTGTTAATCCGGACCATGATGATGCACGCCATAGCTTTACATATCAGACTCATCAGGCTAATGGGGCAATAATTCCCAGGATCTGTAGTTACTCCCCCTTTATGGAGAGGGATGACTGTAGCAGTGCGCCATTCAGTAGAGACAAAGCCTGAGGTGAGGCTGTGACTGAACAGGGCACACAGATGTGGTGCCAGTTCGCTTTGTACTTCATGTAGAACAGAGCCAGGGATGTTATCAGGTCCCATGGAAGCTGTATTCTTTGCCTTGGACAATGCATCTTTAACCTGTGCTGCAGTAATGCTGGGTGCCTGGCATTCTTCCGGTATTATGATTGGGCCTGGGGGGGGGTAAAGTTGGCACTGAATCTGGAGGTTCTTGATATAACTATAGAAGGCTTTGTGATTGTTTTTAGTGTCTGTCGCAATTGTACCTTCATAGCTGGCTTTAGAGGATTTGATGAGGGATCTCAACTTTTTGTTGAGGTTAATAAGGGAGTTTTCCAGTCTTTGGACCTCACCTTTTTCTGCAACAGTTTCTTCCTTCTGTTGTAAAGTTTATTAATGGCAGGTGACCACCAGATTGGATTCCTTTTTTTTTTTTTTATGGAGGAAAGCGTCTTGGTTCTGTTGGGTATTGCTAGTTCCATGCATTTGTGTACATGTTCGTACAGTGCATTGGTGTATGATTTGAGAGTCATGCAGCTATTTTCCATTGGCATGGGTGCCGTTAAGTTAGCCACCTCTGTTTTTAGGAGTCCAAAGTCAGCTTTCAAGATGTTTTTCAAGGTGGTTACCTTTGCGGGGGGTGTGAGTGAGATGTGGATTTCCATGGTGATTAGTTTATGGTTGGATCTGACCAGGGAGGGATAGACTATTGGTGCACAGCAACGGTCACACATGTTAGTAATAACCAGGTCAAGGATGTTGCTTCTGTTAGTGGGGGGCAGAATGAGCTTGTCCAGGGTATTGGACTTGATGAATTCCAGGACACGTTCGGCCAGTGTTCCTAATAAATCTTTAGGATTTTATTCAAATACTTTCTATCTTTCTTCAAATGAATATTCCATTTTTGATTTGATGATTTTCCAGCAACATGCAAAAAAAATGCTTGTATGGAGGAATTAAATGTTAGTCCTCTGCAGCTCTGAACTACCCATGACAATGAAGTAGGGCTCATAAAACACACAAAACCTGTGCATATAACATTAAAGCAATGTGAGCACCTGCCTATGGTAGATCAGTATCTTTAGTCGGTAAAGGCAAAAAATGAAATTGAGCCTATTTCTGCCATGTTATAACAAGATATCATTGTCCGAACTCGCAGTCCTTGTAAGACTCCTATTTTGCCAATTAAGAAACCAGGAAAAAGTACATATAGGTTTGTACAAGATTTATGTGTAGTGAATGCTGTAGTAGTACCAAAATTTTCAGGTGTTACCAACCCTGCAACAATACTGAGTTCTGTTCCTTAAGATGCCAACACCTTTTCAGTGATAAATATTTCATCTGCTTGCTTTTCTATCCCTATACAGCCAGATAGCCAAAACCTGTTTGCATTTACTTATAAAGAACAGAAGTAGATTTGGACTAGATTACCACAAGGGTGTACAGAATCTCCCTCCCTTTTCTCTACGAAAAAAAAAAGACAAGATAAAATTTTCTTGTGGGTGCATTTTGATTCAATACATAGATGATTTGCTTTTAACTTCAAGAACAGTGCATGTAGTAAAATTAGGATTTAAAGTTAATAAAGATAAATTGCAGTTGTGAACATTCAGGTTCAATACTTAGGACATCTTGTTTCAGGGGGCACTAGACAGATTTTGCCTTCAAGTACTGCTGCGATCCAAACTGCACCATGCATTACTACATTAAAACAGTTGTGAGCTTTTCTGGGATTATCAGATTACTGTCGACAATGAATTTCTAACTATGCAAAAGTAGTAAAATCTCTGTTAAGATTATTAAAAAAGTACTCCTAAACATTTACCCTGGCAGGATTATCATAAATTAAATCCTCCTGCATGTGGGTTGCCAAATTATTCTAAAAATGTTTCTGTTTTGTATAAAAAGAAATAAAGTAGCATTAAAATTATTAGCACAATGTAGAAATAATGGTTTTAGATCTGTTGCTTGTTTCAGTATGAATCTTGATCCTGTAGCTGCAGCCCTCCCCAATGCCTTAGGGTGGTGACCGAGATGACACACTTGGTAGACACGGCAGCTGCACTGACTCTTGGGCACTAGACGTACATGGCAGTCCCACATTCTGTAAAAGCTTTGTTACTAAAGATTAAAACCCAATGTTTATCTGGAGCACAATAGTCTAAATATAATTTGTCATTACTTAGTAACCCTTCTTTACAGACTGTTTGATGTCCACCAATTAACATAGCTGTTTTAACCCCTACAGTTGGCAAAAGAAAACCTCATGATTTTGTAGTTGCTACTAACACTGTGCTTACTCCTAGACTAGATTTAAACTAACACTGTGCTTACTCCTAGACTTAAAAGACATTTCCTTATAAAATCCAGATCAATTCTTTTCGTAAATGGTTATTGTGTTCAAAGAAATTAAGGTGACCTCAGCAGCCTTTTCCATTTTCACACAAGACCAAATTTTATTAACAGAACAGTTAAATAAAAATGTGTCTGCTTAAGTAACTGAGCTTGTAACTATAACTGAAACCTGTAAGATTGGCAAAGATCAGTCAGTAACAGTTTTTATATATTCTCATTATGTTTATGGGGTAGTTCATAATTTTGGTACACTTTAAATAAAGGGGTCATTGAAAATGCTTTTTCTTGCCAATAATTTGTTAAGTGCTTTATTATTACCAATGGAAATTGCAGTGGTAAAGTGAGCCACATATAAAACAAATGATTAATTTGTAACAAAACATAATCTTTTTGCAACTATGTCAGCAGGACAGGCTGCATTGTCTTATCCTGTTTCAGTCTATAGTTTTGCAGGAGTTGAATACTTTTTCTTTACAGGAGTTACTGTCTTTTTAAAATCAGACAGAAGACTCTGAAAAAGGAGGTAGATAAAAGATAGCTGCAGTCACTCTCCAGTTTTTGACACCTTTCAGAAGGTCGACTAGTAGCTCCATTAAATTTCTTAAATTACTTGGTAAAAACCTGCCATATTTCTTTCCATTTGAGCAAAAATGTATTAATGAAACAAATTTCAACTGACTGGTATGTCCCTCATCTCTCAAAACTTGCACATTTTGTAAATATTTGTATAGTTTGTTTAAAGCATAATCTGTCTAAATCAGTACCTGCACCTGTTCAGTCACTGAAAAAGCCTTGGGGATCCTTCTGATTTTTGAAGTTTTCCTCAAGTGCAGAAAATTCATTATGCCTTTGTAAATGACATTTTCCTAAATGGGCAGAAGCATATCTGTGTGAAAAAATAATGCAAACATAAAGGCAAAAAAAGTTAAATGATCTTTTTCCTAGATTTGTTGTTCCCAGCTGCATTCAATATAAGCATGGCTCCCATTTTACTGGTTAGGTAATACAGCAACTTTGTAAGATTCTATATGTTTATTCTACTATCCCTATAGACTGCAGGCTTCTCGGACAGTGGCAAAATCCAACCAGACAGTTAAGATTAGGTTAGCTAAAGTTTGTAGAGAAACTGGTCTTATCAACGGTCAGAAGCATTAACTTTAGCATTAAAAGTAACTTTACCTCCCCTAAAATGTGTCCCCTGATAAAATCCTCATGAGCAGACCTATGAGAATGCCTGCTACCCCTCTCTCTAGGAGCTTAGAATTGCAAGATATTATTGAAACCATACTTTCATATTGTAAATCCCCGTGTTCTAGTTTGCAAAAATGCCATAATGTTGTTCTGCTTACAGCCTTATGATCAGCAGAGCTGGATGATCATGGCTGGAAGCCTGGAGACCTTGTATACATTAAACTGCATTCCCAGATGAAGTAGTTCAGCACCAAATGGAAAGAACCATACTTGGTTTTGCTCACTACTGCTATTGCCATCCATTGTGAAGACCTCCCCACCTGGATCTATGTGTCTCATGTCAAGAAGACCCCACCTTGTGACAAGTACAACCAAGACACCATTGATGTCAGACCATGTGAACCAGCAAAACATATCACCAGCCAAACCAGACAACAAACCAGATACATCATTGCATCCAGAAGTGACAGCCTGTAATATTTTGCCATCCAAACTAAATCTGAAATCAACTGCAAACTGTCATCCAACTTGATTCCACATCAGCCATCCAGATCGCATCCAAAATCTAAATGCTGTTAAGTTACCCTTACTACCAGACCACGGAAGTTAAATACTGTGATTCTGCTACATTATAACTGGATGGATTTCTGAATGTTTTTCAGTATGCATCTGCTGAGCTGCTTCCCCTCTAATATTAGAAAATGCTGACAGTTAGAAAATTATAAGATTTGTTCAGAGTAGAAAGTTCTATCATGGAATTCGGAACTTATGCCTAATATGGAATGTCACAAACAAGTAGTCTACCGATCTTAGCAAAATGAATATTGTAGTTTTCATTTTTAATTGGTCAGTGTTGTTCTGTGATTGTTACAATGATGTTTTTAATGAAGGAAAGTATAAAATATCAAGCATTCTGTAGTTTGAGGAGACTGTACCTCAATTTCCTACTCTTCCACGTATGTGTTTCTATGTGCCATAAAAGAGATTGCTGAATGTGCTGAACTGTGTTGTGTGAAAGTTATTTGGTACCTTAACAGTTTTCTATCTCCCACTTTTTCCTGCACTCCTTTCTTTGATGACTTCTTGGACTTCTGCATTCCACTACCAGCTTCTCATATGCACCTTATTTACATACCTAGCTTGGCCACATATCTGCTTAGTAATCCTCGCGCATTCCGTTTTGAGGTGCTGCCATTCTTCAGCTTCACATATTCCTCTTCTTCCTGAGATGCTATCTCTCTCAGTAACTCCTTGAACTTAGATACTTTCTCTCCAGTCAATTCCAGGTCTTCATCCTAGTCTCTGTTGACCTTAGAGCCTTTTCTGTCCACTGCTTGCAGCTGATTGTAGCAACCAGTGATTTGTGTTGTTGGCTGACTGTTTTACAGGGGATGATTTACAATTGCTGATTCTACCCCAGTGCCCATTTCTTACAAGGAGTAAGTCCATCTGAGTTGCTTGTTGGAACACTTCATCGTGTAATTAATTAACAAGGACATAGGCAATCTACGAGCCCTAGACCCCAGCACATCTGGGTTTGTTAAAGGCAGATCCTGCTTTCTTAACCTGGTTTGCTTCTTTAAGATGCCACCAATGCATTAGACTCATGCAAATCAGTTTAAACTCCCTGACTGGATATGGCCAGGGGCTTTGATACCATCCCACACTCTGGCATTTTTGACATGCTAAACAAACTACACATAAATCCCTGTGTTATACATTGGAAATCATATTGGAAGCTAGCCTAACCTAGTATTTACATTTAAATCTATGAACTGGCAGAACACAATCTATTAGTGTGGAGGGACACTCTTCAAAAAGAATAGTTATCAGAGATGTGTCTCTGGGGATGGGTTCAAGGCCTACTTCGGTTTGCATTTACTTCTCTGATATCAAAGCTGACATCAAGGGCCTGTAGCTGACAAATTTTTGCATACATCTGCAAACTAGGGGCTGTCATTAACTCCTTATCTTCTTCTCTTTTGGCTGTTCCCATTAGGGGTTGCCACAGTGGATTATCTGTTTCCATTTTTTCCTGTCCTCTGCATATTGCTCCGTCACACCAACCACCTGCATGTCCTCTCTTACCACATCCATAAACCTTATCTTAGGCCTTCCTCTTTTCCTCTTACCTGGCAGCTTCATCCTTAGCATCCTTTTCCCAATATACCCAGCATCCCTCCTCAGCACATGTCCAAAACAACGCAATCTCGCCTCTCTAGCTTTGTCTCCAAACCGTCCAACCTGAGCTGACCCTCTAATATACTGATTCCTAATCCTGTCCATCCTTGTCACACCCAGTGCAAATCTTAACATCTTTAACTCTGCCTCATCCAGCTCTAACACCTGCCTTTTTGTCAATGCCGCCGTCTCCAACCCATACAACATAGCTGATCTCACTACCCTCTTGTAGACCTTCCCATTCACTCTTACTGGTACCCGTATGAATTAACTCCTTATCCGACTTCCAAATTCTTAAGGAGAGAGTAACATGCATCAAAAAGTGATGCCTAGACCACTGCCTGAAACTAAATGCCAAGAAATGTGGCACTGTGCCCTTAGGCAAAACTGGGCACCCTTGCACATACTACATAGGTGACACATCTTTCTCTTTCTTTCTTTTTCTTTCTCTTTCTTTATTTCTCTCTCTCTCTCTCTCTCTTTCTTTTTCTTTCTTTCTTTCTTTCTTTCTTTCTTTTCTTCTATTTTTCTTTTTTTTCCTTTCTTTCTTTCTCTCTTTCTTTCTTCTTTTCTTTCTTCCTTATTTCTCTCTTTCTTTTTCTTTCTTTCTCTTTCTTCCTCCCTTTCTGTCTTCCTTTCTTGTTTTTCTTTCTTTCTATCTTTCTTTCTTCCTTTCTTTTTTCTTTCTTTATTTCTCTCTTTCTTTCTCTTTCTTTTTCTTTCTTTCTTTCTTTTTCTCTTTCTTTATTTCTCTTTCTTTCTTCCTCCCTCCCTTTCTTTCTTTTTCTTTCTTTCTTTCTTTATTTCTCTCTTTCCTTTATTGTCATTCTTTTTCTTTCTTTCTTTCTTTCTTTCTTTTTTCTTTCTTTCTTCCTCAATTTCTTTCTTTTCTGTCTTCCTATCTTTCTTTCCTTCTTTTTCTTTCTTCATTCATAGGTTCATAGGTAGGTACTATAGCAATAACCCACGCCTGGGTGGGGGTAATGCTGGATTTACCCACGGTTGGCGTGGTTTGGTCCCGAGGCCCGAGCCAAACAAAGCCAACCGTAGGTAAATACAGCATTACCCACACCCAGAAGTGGGTTATTGCTATTATACCATGACATTATTTAAGAAAAGAAACTATTACTTTTCTTAAATAATGGCATAGTATAATGCCTGTGTACTGCCCTTCCGCAGATGTCTGGCATCCACGGCAGTTCTGATGTACTGCGCGCCTGCGCGGTACATCAGAGTTGAGCAAAAACGGAGAAAGCAAGATCTCCGTTGCTTTTTTTTTTTACTGTTTCACTATGTTAAATGGGTTTAACATAGCGAGACCGCTTTAAAATAAGCAACAGAGATGTCCGTTGCTTATTTTAAAACTGTCTCGCTATGTTAAACCCATTTAACATAGCGAACAGTAAAAAAGCAATGGAGATCTTGCTTTCTCCGTTGCTTTTTTAAAACCTGTCTCGCTATGTTAAATGGGTTTAGCATAGCGAGACAGCTTTAAAATAAGCAACGGAGATCTCCGTTGCTTATTTTAAAGCTGTCTCGCTATGTTAAACCCATTTAACATAGCGAGACAATGTTTTAAAAGTAAAGTTATACTAATGGAAAAAAGTCCGGGCGACCGGACCTTTTTCCATTAGTATAACTCGATTTACAATGTGCACACTGGCCAATCAGCGTGCATGTTTTGGGGGGGTCATGGTATAATAGGCTATTGACCCTAGGGCCTATACAAGCTTAGCCAAAAAGGTACCCTGCCTTTCGCCACCCAAGAAAATTATTTTCCTGTGCCCCTGTCAAGCAGAACCACAGAAGTGATCCCCAGGGTAAATTTCCTATTACCCATCTAATCATCAAGATTTTTCTTGAAGAGTGCTAATGAGGAGCTCTGTTTGATATAGATAGGTAGTCTGTTTCAGAGTATGGGATGTCTCTTGGACAGGAATCTGTCCCTCCAGCATATTCTGTTTATTGTGGTGACAAGGTTTAGGTCCCTAGAGCGTGTAGCTCGGAGGGATTGGGATTTCTTTAAGTGGAGCATGTGCAACAGCTCTGGGTTTGACATATCTTTGTATGTTAGGCAGAGATCGCCTCTGAGTAGGCGATATGTGATGGAGTAAAGCTGGAGTTTTTTGAGATGGTCTGCGTAAGGCATCTGTTTGAGGCCAGTAATCCTCTTTGTGAGGTATTTCTGCGGCCTTTCCAGTTGTTGTAGATGTCTTGTGAGGTATATACCAAAAGGGGCATTGTACTCTATAATGGGTCTAATGAGTGATGAGTAGAGGGGAACAATGACCTCTTTTTTTCTGGATGTGAAACCTTTTGTGATGAGGTGTGACATGTAGAAGGATTTCCTGACCACTTTGGCGATGTGATTATCAAAGGAGAGACTACTGTCAACCTGTGTCCCAAGGTCTCTTATCACACTTTCGGTGTTAAGTAGACTACCGCCTATGTGGTAGTTCATGGGTACAGAGTTTTTACCAAAGGGGATGACAATGCACTTTCTGGCATTGAGCTTGAGACCATGTCTTTGATGTCAGGCATCTGTCTCAGTGAGGCACTTTTGTAGGATGTCCACATCGTTAGGAGTTTCAATTGTGGCTCCTAGTTTGCAGTCATCTGCAAATTTAGTTAGCCAAAGACCTTCTGTGTTAGCCTGTACTTCAGAGAAATAGATACCAAACAGGAGAGGACCCAGGACTGAACTCTGTGGTACTCCACTTGTCACTGGTCTGAAGTCTGATTTGGAGTCTGCTACTTTCACGGTGTGGGTTCTTAAAGTAAGCCAGCTGGCAACCCATCTTGTGACATAGGGACTTATACCCAGTTTAGTGAGTTTATCTATAATTCCAGAGTGGGGGATGATGTCAAAGGCCTTGGCGAGGTCCAGATAGGCTGTGTGGACCGCCTTACCTTCATCCACAGCTCTGGGGACTGATTTGAAGAAGTCAATCAGGTTCAGAAGGCGAGATCGGCCCTTCACGAACCCAAACTGGGTAGAGTCCAGTGTTTTAAGGTTGACAATGTCTTTGTTTATAAGTTCCACGATAATGCATTCCATGCCCTTGCAGATCAGGCTCATCAGACTGATGCGACGGTAGTTCTCGGGATCCAAGGTATATCCCCCCATGTGGAGTGGGATAACTGTAGCTGTGCGCCACTCAGTGAGCATGAAGCCTGAGGTGAGGCTATGATTAAACATGACACTTAGGTGAGGTGCCAGTTCATTTTGTAGTTCATGTAGTACAAAGCTCGGGATGTCATCTGGTCCCATGGATGCTGTATTCTTAGCTTTGGCGAGTGCGGTTTCTACCTGGGTGGCCGTGATTACTGGAATTTGGCAATCTTTTGGTATTGAGATGGGCCCTTTAGGGGGTGAGAGGGGGGTGAAGTTGGCACTAAATCGATCTGCCAGGATATTGGCAATATCCTTGGGATCAGTATATTTAATGCCATTCTGTTGTAGCTCACAGCATATCTGAGCTTTGCCATTTAGATTCTTGACATAACTATAGAATGCCTTGTGGTTGCCTTTGGAATCTTTGGCAATTTTATTTTCGTAACTAGGTTTGGAGGATTTTATGAGGGACTTCAGCTTCTCACTGAGGCTGGTAAGGGAGTTTTTTGCATCCTGGGATTTTCCTCTTTTCTGCAACAGTTTCTTTCTTCTGTTGTATTAGTTTGTTTATGCCAGGGGACCACCAGATTGTCTTCCTTTTTTTGGAGGACAGCGTCTTGGTTCTGTTTGGGATGGCACGATTCAGGCATGAGTGGATGTGCTCGTACAGTGCCTTAGTGTAGGATTCAGCAGTAGAACTTTCAGCTTCCATCTGCATGGGTGTCATGAAGTTTGTCACTTCAGACTTGAGTAGTATGAAGATGTCTTTGGAGAAGTTTTTTACGGAGGTTTCCTTACTGGGGATGGGGGGGGTGGGGTTGGGATGTGGATGTCAAGGGTGATTTGCTTATGGTCAGACCTGACCAATGAGAGGGTGAAACCTGGTGTGGAGCATCTATCTCCCATGTTGGTAATGACCAGGTCTAGGATATTGGAGCCCCTGGTGGGACAATGGATTAGTTGATCCAGGGCGTTGGAATTTATGAATTCCAAGAACCATTGGGAAAAGGTGTTGGTACACGAGTAGTTTTCCCAGTTAATGGCAGGGTAGTTGAAATCACCCAGTATTAGGGTGTTTGGTTGTATCTTAATATTTTTCAGTATATTTAGAAAGGTGCAGTGAGAATCTTGGGGCATGGTAGGGGATCTGTAGCAAGCTACAGTTTGGATTGCAGTCTTACCTAGTGTTAGTTGCACCTGGAGAATTTCAGATGCATTGTGTTGGGCAACTAGCCTGGAGGTGTGAATATCCTTGGTGAATATGGACACTCCTCCACCTTTAGTGTTTCAGTCTTGGTTTGGTGGCCGAAAAGTGTGGTAAGAGTTGTAGCCTGGTATTGCAGGGGTGCTCTCTGGAGCCTTGAACCAGGTCTCTGTTACTGCACAGATATCGATGTTCTCCATTTTTAGGAGTGCCTTGAGAGAGTGCATTTTGAGGTTTAGACTTCTAGCATTGAGTAGAATTACCTTCAGATTTTGCGTGCTTGTATCTGTTACGGTGATTGTTTTGTCCTTTGAACCTTGCCTAAAAAGGCATTATAGGGGTGGCAAGAGCTTTGGCCAGTAACCTGAATCCCAGAAGTGACAGGTGCAGACCATCTCTGGCAAAGCATCGTGTTTGTTCATCATGTCGTCCCAGGCAGACAGATACTGGATCCCCTTTGAATGACACCAGAAGCTTAACCAATTGTTGAAGTCAATCATTTTGTCCTTATACAGTGGTATCATTCTGGGTGAAGGCAGGATGCCACTCAGGGCTAGGGTCATACCTGCCTGGGCCACATGATCCGAGAGCTCTTCCATGTCTCTTTTCATGTAGTCCAGGGAGGTATGTCTCAAGTCATTCACTCCAACATGGACAATGACAGAGTAGTATTTGTACTTGTTGTGGAGTGACTTGAGTTCATGTGTTGTGTGGTGGATCCTGGCACCCAACGGGCAGCTGACTGTAATTTTCTCCTTGTTCAGCCTGATGAGTGGGACATCAGTGTGCCTGACTATAGAGTCACCTATGACTAAAGTGTTGGGTACATTGTCTTGCCTTAGGGGCTGTTGTTGGGTGGCACACTGGTGTTGTGAGCTATGTGTTACTTTGGTTGTGACTGGTGTTTGTTTGCGTTTCAGCTTTGGAGGTCCTTGTTGCTTGGGCAGGTTAATGTTAAGGGCCTCTGCATATGTGGGTTTAGTGTTGCTATGTGTGGGTGTTGATGGTGTGGGTTTTGAAGGGCTATGTGTTACTTGAGGTATAGTGCAGGTGTTAACCTTCTCCTCTTGACTGTCTAGCATAATCTTGGGTGGAGAGAGCTTTGCTTCCAGTTTGGCTATGTAAGTGCATCTCTCGCAGGTTGTAGTGTTGGGTGGTAGGAGGAGAGGGTTGTCGATGTACATGAGGCAGTTGCTGCATTGCCCCAATATGCCCAGACTCGTCAGGTGGACAGGAGAAATCACCAGAAGCTGACCCTTGGACATGCCTGTTTAGGTGCTTTTTTGTAAAGTACAAGAGCTGTTTTCCCTTACCTTTGCAAGGTACTTTGCAATTTTAGGCTGTTTAATGCCTACAATTAATTTCTCCTGGCCCAGAAATTGTAGCCACTGGCTGTTTGGGCAGTTTTTTCCCATCTCTTTCAACTTTCTGGTTTAAAAGCCACACTTGCGCTGTTTCCCACCTTTCCTGTTACTAGCCTAGTCCAGATACAGAGTTGCTGTATCCAGGACCGTTGGTAAGCTTCTGAGCCCCGCAAGCCTTTCTGTGTTGGAGGGAAGCCTTCTAGCTCATCAGTGGGAGTGGTAAGCACTAGGTAGCCTATCTACCACAAGAGGAGTGGTTCTGGCCCAGAAATTGTAGTTTATTGGCCGTTTGGGCAGTTTTTTCCATGTCTCTCAACTTTCTGGTTTTAAAGCCCGTGTTTGCGCTTGATCCCCACCTTTCCTGTAACTAGTCTAGTCCAGGTACAGATTTGCTGTATCCAGGACTGTTTGTAAGCTTCTCAGCCCCCCAAGCCTTTGTGTTGGAGTGCAGCCTTCTAACTTATCAGTGGGAGTGGTAAGTACTAGGTAGCCTGTCTACCACAAGAGGAGTGGTTCTTGGCCCAGGAATTGTAGTTTATCGATCATTCGGGAAGTTGTCCATCTCTTTCAACTTTCTGGTTTAAAAGACCACATCTGCGCTTGTTTCCCATCTTTCCTGTAACTAATCTACTGGAAAGCACTAGAAAGCCTTAAACTAATACAAGCCTTCTAGCTTAAAAGAGAGACTTTGGAGTGATTGAGTATGAGTTTTCTGTACTTTCTTGCTGTATTTAACTGTTTTCCGCCTAAACGCTGATTTTTCCAGCACTTATTGTGATTTAAAAGCTTGTTTTTTTCACATATTGTACTTATTTGACTGCCTGCACTTTTAAAAAGTTGTTTTTTGTTTAAATAAATTGTTTAATTTGTAGGCTACACACTAAAGTGCGATAGCCTTTTCTGATCACTTGTAGTCGTTTAAAGCTGTTTTAAGTGTACTTTTTACTGTTTTTGCCTTATCTTTTAAAAAAAAAATTTCTTGTTTCCCACCTTTCTAAGCTAGTATAGTCCAGTTTTCAGGCTAGTGCTGAATTCAGAGTTGTGTTACAAGTTTCTGAGTTGCCCATACCTTAAGTGGATAGAGGGAAGTTTCTCTGTTCACCTGTGAGAGAGGGGAACTTTGAGCAACCATCTGTCCCAGGAGGAGTGGTTCCAGCCCAGAAGTTAGTAGTTTAAAAACCGCGTTTGCACAGTTTTGTGTGCCGGGCAGTACCGGTAAGCTAGGGTTAAATTATTCCCGGCTCCACTAAGTCTCCTCCTCAGTTTTTCACTTGAAATTAGTCTAACTCTCAACCTAAGCACTCAAAAAGCATCCTATAGTCCAGCACTTGCTCAGACCTAATAGCAGCACTAATATACCTGACACTTGACTGCCCAGCAGGGCAAGGCTCTTTATCCACCCCTCACCAACCAAGCGACTAAGCAGCTCACCCTACTATTCAGGCATGACCAAAGGGCAACTTCAGGTGTACTCTCCAGTCCAGCTGGTGAATCTGGGTATCCTGAGGCAATGTTACAACTACCTCATGTACACAGACAGCCGTCTCCTCCTACCACAAAACACTAACATATGCGAGAGATGCAATTATACAGCCAAACTGGAGGCTAATGTCTCTCCACCCAAGACTGGAACAGACAGTCATGAGGAGAAGGTTAACACTTGCACCACACCTCCAGCCTCATAGACCTACTAAACCAGCACTGGCAAAAAATGCACATAAATACACAAAATCATACTCAGAGGCTCTAAATAAAAACCTGCAAAAGCATCAGAGAGCTCCAAAGCAGACACCCACAAAACCTGCACCTCCTGTCACAAACCAGACAACACATAAAACACAAAATCAATGTGCCGCACAATCACAGCCCTTAATGTGAAATAACATACCTAACACACTAGTAATACGTGACTCATTAGTCAGGCACACTGACGCCCCACTCACTAGGCTGGACAAGGAGAAGGTTATTGTTAGCTGCCTATAGAGAGCCAGAATCTGCCACATAACACAAGCACTCAGGTCACTCCAGAACAAGTACAAATATGACTCTGTCATTGTTCATGTTGGTGTGAATGACCTGAGATGTACCTCCCTGGACTACATGAAAAGAGACATGGAAGACCTCTCTGATCATGTAGCCCAGGTGGATATGACCCTGACCCTGAGTAGCATCCTGCCCTCACCAAGAATGATACCTCAGTATAAAGAAACAATGATCAATTTCAACAATTGGCTAAGCTTCTGGTGTCATTCAAAGGGGATCCAGTGTCTGTCAGACTGGGATGACATGCTCGACAAGCCGCATTGCTTCGCAAGAGATGGCTTGCACCTGTAACCCCTTGGCTTTCGAATACTGGCCAAGGCTCTTGCTCCCCCCATAGTACCGTAAACAGCACAAGTAAAAAAATGAGGGTTATGCTACTCAACGCCAGGAGTTTAAATCTCAAAATGCATGCGCTCGAAGCACTCCTTAGTATGGAGAACGTTGACATCTGTGCAGTAATTGAAACCTGGTTCAAGGCTCCAGAAAGCACTCCAGCACTATTTGGCTACAACTCATAACATACATTTCGGCCACAGAACACGGACGGAAACACAAAAGGAGGGGGTGTATCCATATTCATCAAGGATACCCACACCTCCAGGTTAGTGGCACAGCATGATACCTCTGAGATCATCCATGTGCAACTAACATCGGGCAAATCTGAAATGCAAATTGTGGCCTGCTACAGAACACCCTCCATGACTCAGGACCACCACTCCGCCTTTCTGGAGACACTGGAAAACATGAAGGTCCTACCGAACACCCTGATATTGGGCGATTTCAATTACCCTACCATTAACTGGGAAAACTACTTGAGTACAAACTCCCACGCTCAGCGCTTCCTGGAATTTATCAACTCAAATTCCCTGGATCAGCTAGTAAACTCTCCTACCAGAGGCCACAACATATTGGACCTGGTCATCACCAACATGGGCGACAGGTGTTCCGTACCTGAGGTCACTACCTGTCACTGGTTAGATAAGACCATAAACTAATCACCCTGGATATCCACACCCCACCACCACCCCTAACCAAGGAAACCACAAAAAACTTTTCTAAAGCAAACTTCACCTTACTTAAGGCAGAGGTGGTAAGATTCGCAGCCCCCACACTAAAGGATAACTGCCCAAGATGCAGAATCCCTTACAATTGCACTCTATGAGCACCTACAAGGATGCATGGATTGTGCCATCCCTATCAAAACCAAGACTCACTTCCCCTAAGAGAAGGAAACCAGTCTGGTGGACCCCTGCCATAAACAGGTTATACAACAGAAGGAGGAAACTAGTTTAGAAAAAAAGCAAATCCCGTGAAGGAAAGACATCCCTGATCAGTATCAGTAAGAAACTAAGGTCCCTCATAAAATCATCCAAGGCTAACTTCGAAAGAAAAATAGCCAAGGATTCGAAAGATAACCACAAAGCCTTTTTTAGCTATGTCAAGAATCTAAGTGGCAACTCGCAGATATGCTTTGAGCTAGTGCAAAATAGCACAAAATATACTGAATCTATTGATACTGCCAACATCCTGGCAAATACCGGAAAAGCGTTGTGTCTCTATAAAGCAGCCCTAGTTTTTGATGATTTTTTTTATGCAGTTTTTTTTATGCAGTTTTGTATGTTTATTTCTTTCGGCTTTTCACGGTTAGGGGTCGTTTTGTATATGCAGGTCAAAGTTAGGATTATCATCTACCATCAGCCCTAATAATTTGCTATAAGAATTGACTTCAATGGTTCTATTATTAAGAGAGAGGATTATACATTTTTTTCATGAGAGAGGAATTTGGGGAAATAAAGAAGTTGTTTGTTTCTTGGGGAGGGTGAGTTTGAGCATCAGTTGTGAGTAACAAAGCCATGTTTCAGTGTCTGTTAAAGCTTCTTGAGTGATTTTGTGGAGATGTGCCAGGTTGTCTGATGTTTGTATGTTTGTGGTGTCATTTGTGTATTGAATTATGGAAGCCTGTTGTGAGGGTGCTGGTGAGAATGTTAAAGAGAAGGAGACCAAGGACAGAACCATGTGATACACAGGTGGTGACTGGTAGGCATAGGGAGAGAGGGTCGAGTGCCATTTTACTGACTGATACCTACAAGGCAAGTAGTCTTTTAACCATCAAACTGTGGGCTGAGACAGACCCAGTGTGGAAGCTTGAAGGAGAAGTTGCTGTGACAAATTGAGTCACAAGTTTTAAACAAGTCTAGAAATAAGGAGGAGGAAGAGATTAGCTTACCATTATTTGTAGCTTTATTAACTGTATTTATAAAGGTTACAAGTGCACGATTAGTATTATGGGATGGATGGGGGGGAGTTATGTCTTACCATAATGTCCCATATGTGTTGTCAATCTTCACTAATCCTTGACTGTGGGCTCAGTTCTGAGCCTCAGAACCAACTCAGCTGTTAATCCAGCTCACGCCTACCAAAAACTCTTGAGCTAAGCTCTACCCATAATGCTCCTCACAAAATCACCTCAGATTGAGTTCGTAAATGATAATGACAGACACGAAATAACAGATCAGAGACAATATCTGTGTCTCTGTCAGGAAGTCAATCTTTGGAGAAATCTGATCCACCAACAGATCTAAGGCAGGGGGAAGGGGTAGGAATGTCAAGGATTAGTGAAGATCGATAACACAGATGGAATATTCTGGTAAGACATAACTTCTTTATCTGATGTTGTCAATCTTCATGTAATCCTTGACTGTGGGATAGAGTCCCTAGTTACCTAAATCTTGGAAGGTCTCACAGAAGAATATTCCTGAGCACCATCGAGGCCAAATGATGCACATCCCCTAGAGACCAGGTACAGCTTGCGTAATAAATGTATGAGGAGATGCCCATGTCACCACTGCACAAATATCATCAAAAGAAGTTTTGGCATGAAAAACTGCAGAAGCTGCTATTGCTCTAATTGAATGGGCTTTTACAGATCCTGGTAGGTGCACTCCCTTTTTGTTATAGACAAAAGTGATACAGTCTCTAAGCCATTTAGCTAGAGTAACTTTAGAGATGGGGCTTCTCAAAGTGACTGAAGAAAAGGAAATAAATAGCTGATCAGATTTTCTGATTTATTTTGTTCTGTGAAGATTGAAACATAACTGTGCACATCTAGTAAGTGCAGAAAATACTCCCCTTCATTGGAGAAGTTGGGAAAAAAGACTGGGAGTTGTACAGTCTGATTGATATTTGACTCACAGACAACCTTTGGTAGGAAGGAGGGATTTGTTTGCAGGGAGACCCTGTCCTTATGAAACATATTGGACCTGATCATCACCAACATGGGCGACAGGTGTTCCGTACCGGAGGTCAACCCATCACTGGTTAGATAAGACCATAAACTAATCACCCTGGATGTCCACACCCCACCACCATCCCCCAACCAAGGAAACCACAAAAAACTTTTCTAAAGCAAACTTCACCTTACTTAAGGCAGAGGTGGTAAGTTTCATAGCCCCCACACTAAAGGATAAAACTTCCCAAGATGCAAAATCCTGTACAATTGCACTCTATGAGCACCTACAAGGATGCATGGATCGTGCCATCCCTAGCAAAACCAAGACTCACTCCCCTAAGAGAAGGAAACCAGTCTGGTAGACCCCTGCCATTAACAGGTTATACAACAGAAGGAGTAAACTAGTTCAGAAAAAAAGCAAATCACAAGAAGTAAACACATCCCTGATCAGTATCAGTAAGAAACTAAGGTCCCTCATAAAATCATCCAAGGCTAACTTCGAAAGAAAAATAGCCAAGGATTCAAAAGATAACCACAAAGCCTTCTTTAGCTATGTCAAAAATCTAAGTGGCAACTCACAGATATGCTCTGAGCTAGTGCAAAATAGCACAAAATATACTGAACCTACTGATATTGCCAACATCCTGGCAGACAGATTCAGTGCGAACTTCACCTCCCTCTCACCTTCAAAAGGGCCCACAACAATACCGGAAAAGTGTAGTGTCCCAGAAATCACAGAAGCACAGGTGAAAACTGCCCTTTCAAAAGCCAAAAACACAGCATCAGTGGGGCCAGATGGTGTCACAGGCTGCGTCTTGCACAAACTACAGAACGAGCTAACCCCCCCCCCACCTAAACACGCTTTTCAACCTCAGCCTCTCCACAGGCTACGTGCCCATAGAATGGTGCACAGCAATGTTTATTCTGCTCCACAAAAGAGGGGCCACAACTGACCCTGGTAACTATCACCCCATAAGCCTGACTAGCCTGGTCTGCAAGGCTATGAAGCGCATTATCATGGAACTCATTAACAAAGACATTGGGAACCTCCAAACACTTGACCCGACCCAGTTCGGCTTTGTTAAGGGCAGATCATGCCTACTAAACCTGGCTGACTTCTTTGAGACAGTCACCAAGGCCATAGACGAGGGAAAGGTGGTTCACACAGCCTACCTTGATCTCGCCAAGGCGTTCGATACCATTTCTCACTCAGGTATTATAGAAAAACTCACCAGCCTGAACATAAACCCCTACATCACAAGATGGGTTGCCAACTGGCTTACAGACAAAACTCACATGGGAAAAATAGCGGGCTGCAGGTCCGACTCTAAACCAGTCACAAGTGGTGTCCCGCAAGGCTCGGTTCTGGGACCCCTATTGTTCGGCATATATTTCTCAGAAGTACAGGCAAACACAGGAGGACTATGGCTAACCAAGTTTGACGATGACTGCAAACTGGGAGCCATAATCAACTCTCCGGCTGACACAGACATCCTTCAAAAAGGCCTTACTGAGACAGACACCTGGTGTCAAAGTCATGGCCTCAAGTTAAATGCCAAAAAATGCATAGTCATCCCATTTGGGAAAAACAAAACACCCATGAATTACCACATAGGCGGCAGCCCCCTTAATACAGAAGAGGTAATAAGAGATGTGGGGACCCAGGTAGATAGTAATTTCTCCATTGACAATCATATTGCCAAAGTGGAAATCCTTCTATGTGGCCCATCTAATTACCAAGGGGTTCGCATCTAGAAATAAAGAGGTTATAGTGCCCCTCTACTCATCACTCATCAGACCCATCATAGAGTACAATGCCCCATTTGGGATGTACCTCACAAGACACTTCCAACAGCTGGAAAGACCACGAAAGCACCTCACCAAGATGATTACTGGCCTCAATCATATGTCCTATGCAGCCCGACTGAAAAAACTCCGGCTGTACTCAGTGGCATATCACTTACTCAGAGGTGATCTCTGCCTGATTTACAAAGCCATGTCCAACTCAGAATTGATGGACATGCACCACCTAAAGAAATCCAAGTCACTGCATGCCACTCGTTCTAGTGAGCTAAACCTCGCCACAACAATAAATAGAACATGCTGGAGGGATAGATTCCTGTCACAGAGACTCCCCATGCTTTGGAACAAAATTTCAAACTACATTAGGCAGAGCCCCTCACTAACACTCTTTAAGAGAAGCCTTGACGAGTGGATAGGTAACAGAAAATACACCCCTGGGATCACTTCATTGGCTCTGCTTGACAGAGGCTCAGTTAATTAATCAATGGGGCAGCGAAAACCGACACACTCTGGCTAGGCTTATAAATGCCCTCAGGCAGATAGCCTAGTACCTACCAATGAACCTATGAACTTATTAGATAGGGAGGTTTGCAGGATAAGGCCTGAATTAAAGATTTTCTTCTAGCTGAAGTAATAGCTATCAAGAATAAAGTCATCCACGACAAAATCTTCAAGTCACAAGTGGCAGAAGGTTCGAAAGGATAACAAATAAGAAATTGAAGTACCAGATTCAAATCCCATGGTACAGAGAGTTCATTATATGGAGGTCTGAACATTAACGTTCCTTTCAAAAAGGCTTTGCAAAGTTTATGGGATATAAGGGATGAACCATTTAAACCAATAAGAAAGTCAGAGATCACAGCAACATGCACTCGAATAGTAGAGGCTGATGCTCCTGTTTCAAAGAGTAAAGTCAAAAATTCCACAACTTTATCAACAGGCGCAGAATATGTGTCAAGATTAGAGTCTAAAGACCACTTAGTAAACTTTAGCCATTTGTTAAGGTACAATTTTCTTGTTGAAGGTTTGTGGTGGGCTAGAATGATGTGCTGGACTGGGGAGGTGAGAGAAGAATGCCTGGCAATCATGGAAAATGGAGAAGCCACGGAGTAAGCTTGAGATGCTGAAGATTCAGATGAACCAGCCCCTGTGGGTGGGGCAATAGGTCTGGAGCTGGGTCCAGTATCCAGGGTTTCCAACGCAGATGAGGCTA
Organism: Protopterus annectens; assembly: GCF_019279795.1. Classification (NCBI taxonomy): domain Eukaryota; kingdom Metazoa; phylum Chordata; order Ceratodontiformes; family Protopteridae; genus Protopterus; species Protopterus annectens. The sequence goes on from NC_056737.1 coordinate 1,199,902,763, forward strand.
CAGGAAGGGAAAACAGACTTGTCAAGGCCAGAATGGGTGATGAGAATTATTCTGCTCTTCGACCTGTTGGCTTTCTTTAGAAACTGGCATATTAGAGGAATTGGGAGAATGGTGTACAATAGACCGGGGAGCTAATCATAAAGGAGAGTGTCTCTGGGTAAATCCCTGGGGGGGATTAGGGCAAAGTAACTGTTGCACTTGTTGTTCAGGGGGGATGTGAACAAGTCACAGCAAGATTGGCCCAGTGGCAGAATATCTTTTCTGCCACCACTAGATTGATAGACCACTCGTGAGGCATGAGGATGATACTCGTGAGGCATGAGGATGATTCTGCTCAATTTGTCCTCATTCACGTTGGAGCTCCCCAGAATGTGCATTGCTACTAGAAAGAGGTCAAAAGATATTACCCATTGCGATACTCTGAGCGCTTCTTGACAAACCGGGTAAGATCTGCTTCCCCCTTGCTTGTTGATGTACCGGACTACTGATATATTGTCTGTTTGAATTGCATTTGTTCCCAAGGGGAGGGTTTCTTGAAATGCCTGCAATGCTAAGAGCACTGCCCTCATCTCTAGAACATTGATATGCAAATTGGCCTCCAGCCTTGGACTGTCTTTCCCAGATATTGCCCTCCCCACCCTATCTGGGACACGTCTTTGGTCACTATGGCTTGCAGTTGAGGAGGGACAAAGGGACGTCAGAACAGGATTTTGTTGCAGCGAAGCCACCAACTCAGGTCTTTCTTGCATCAGTTGCTGATCATAAGCAGATGGGACATTGGCTGATTCAGAAAGGACCACTAAGATGCCAGGAGCCACTGAAGAATTCACATGTGATATTTCGCCAGAACAGAGTTTGTAGAAGGAACTTTGCTGTTACTTTCTTGCTGTGAATGATCTGGCTGACTTGTGATCTTATCCTTTGTAGTCTTTCTATGGGAAGAGATGCAATACCGGTGATTGTATCAGGCATACCTCCAATGAATTCCAACTGTTGAGATGGTTCTAAATGGGATTTTTTTATAGTTTACAGTGATTCCTAAGTCTGAACAAAACAGAAGAGTATAATCTCGTGCCCTTACGAGTTGACGCCTGGTGGGTGGGGTAAGGATCCAGTCATTTAGATATGGAAACACTCGAAATCCTACCAGTATGAGGTAAGCTGCTACTACTGACATGCATTTGTTGAACACCCTGGGGGCTGTGGTGAGAACAAAAGGCAGTGCACTGAAATGATAGTGACTGGCTCCTAGCCGGAAGAGCAGAAACCTTCCGGACTGCTTGCCATTTTTATACAGTAATACACATTCTGAAGATCTATTAAGCACATCCATTTCTCTTTTTCCAGGAATGGAAGTATGGATTGAACTGAGACCATCCAGAATTTGGTTTGCTGAACTGGTTTGTTCAACTGACTGAGAACCAAAACTGGTCTCCAGTCCCCTATTTTCTTTGGCACTAAAAAGAATCTTGAGTAAATCCCAGATCCTCTCTGGTCTGGTGGGACTGCTTGGATGATTCTTTTGTTGAGCAGTTTTTGAATTTCTAAGACTGCTGCATCCCTGTGACTGGGTGAAACGTCCAGGGTTCTTCTTGGTCTTTTTGGTTCTCTTGAAAAAGGGATATTGTAACCTCTGATTATAATCTTCTGCACCCAATTGCCCAAAGTTATCATTATCCAGGCAGATTGGTGCAGGGATAATCCCCCCCCCCCCACTGACTGTCTCCCAAGGAAGGCAATCAGGCCTCCTTTCAGGACTGCTGATAGGAATTATCAGGGAAAGAATCCCTGGATCCCTGATTCTATGGGCCACTTCTGCCTCTTGCGTGGCATCTTCCATTGTTACTCCCACCTCTGCCCTGGGGAAAGTCATTGACACAAGAGTCCTGGAAATAGCTTCCCACTTCTCTGGTTCCTGCAGTAGGACAGTTGAAAAATGGAAAACATACACCCATGGCAGAAAGGGTCTTCCCATCTTTTTCACATCTAACCAGAGTGTCCTTAACTTTGGGAACAAACAGGGATGTTCTGTCAAATGGAGTGTTGACCAAAAAAGACTTAAATGGCTCCACAAAATCAAATAAGTGCATCCAGGTGTGTCTTCTGATGGGTATGCCTGAACCTGCTGCCCTTGTCATCCCTTCAGCAGCATGTGCAATTAGCCTTATGGACAAATTGGAAATGGATTATAGGGTGGCGAGCTGAGAAGCCACTTTGTCTCAAAATCCTTCAGCTACTGCTCCTGCAAGAGTATCTAATAACTCTTTAATCAGATCTCTTTGATGTCTGATAAAATGTGCCATATAATTCAAGAACCTGACAGCAAAGGTCGATGAAGCATATACCCACTTCCCAAACCTATCCATTGTCCTAACCTTTTTGTTAGGAGGATGGATAGTGGGACTTTCATGAACAAGTTCCTTGTTGGTGGCTGCCTTTACAACCAAGGCATCCACAGGAATTCCCTTGGCCCAGTGTTGCTGATCCTGAGGGGCTGAAAAGATACAGTCTGGTCTCTTTGGAATTGGCTCGATAAAGTCAGGTAACTTCCAAGCCAATTAAGCAATCAACTTAATGACATTGTCAGCAGGTGGAGAGATCCAAGAAGTTCAGAGCTGGGCACAAAAAGCCTCTAGGTATACCATTTCCTCCAAGGAAGGCTGGAGGGAAGTCCAGCCACCCCTCTGTTTAAAGATCTCTAGGATGTCCCCGAAGAACACATCTTTAGGGGTTGACCTAGGGAAACCTGCCCCTTTATCAAAATCGGTATCTTCTCTGTAGGACTCTTCCAGGGAGTTCAGGTGCTTCCTCTTGCACTTTCTCTTTGAAGATACCTCTTTGGTGGGGTGTTCTGGAGAGGTATCCGAAGAAGACATAACCATTGCGGTTTGAATGAGTCTTTTGTGCCCTATGTCCCAGGGAAAGAGACTGGTGGAAGCTCCAGTCGGAGGGAAAGACAAGACGTTTGGTCTGACAAGGGGGGCATGGATTGTTTACCCACAATGGACAAGGACTTCTCCATGGCCTGGAAGGCAGGCTGCCCCTTGAGGGATGGGAGCCTGGAACTGAAATAGAATCCTTTGGAACTGTGGTCCCAACCCACACCGAGGAGGCCGCCTCCAAAGTTGAAGCCAGAGTCGAGCTTACATATGCCAAAATGCCAAGGGGCATGAGGGCTCCGAAACGATCATAGTCAAACCCTGACCCTCAGAATCAGCAAGAAAGACCCAACCCCCGTGAGGTCGCTGGATCCAAAAAACCCAAAGAACTCAGGGTAACTATCAGTGCTGAAGAGAGCTCTGATTGGCACTGAAACAGTCGAAGCCGGAAAGGTTGGTACCAGGGGCTTCAAAAGCTCCACTGCAGTCGAAGGAGGAATAAAGACTTGAGGGGAAGAAGGCAAGGTTCCAAAGGTAACATTGCTAAGAACCATAGAAGGAGGCAATCCCCTCACCGCAAGAAGCTAATACACCAGTCTCATGATATCAGATTCGGTTAGACTCTTGGTGGATCAGACCAAAGAGACTGAAGGAGATCTGGGTGGACATATCTCCAAAAAAGGACTTGGAGGATAGTCCATAAAAGGATTCACTATAGGTGAATATCTGTTGCATGGTAAAATTTTAAATGAAAACTCCTTTGGTTCCGTGGCTTTGGTCAGCATCAAAGAAGATGAGTCCATAGCTGACTGGTGCTGAAGTAGATGGTGCAGAAACAGGCACCAATGGCATCATCATCAATGAAGTCGGTTCAGAAAGAGGTACCAATGGTACAGAAGATTGAGTCACTTGACCCATCAATTCTAAGGGAACTCTAGGAACCGTGGAAGTTTTGGCCATTTTACTTGACATTTCCGAAGAACATGTCGGAACTGACTGACTTCTTTTCTTTGTCTTACTTGAGGAAGAAGAAGAAGAAGAAGAAGAAGAAGAAGAAGAAGAAGAAGAAGGTGAGCTTGTTTCTGTTTTGGGACCACATAAGGCATTGTCAAAGTCTGATTTAAGTAGGCCTTTCAGAATAACCTTATTTCTACGGTCAGTTAAAGCCCTATGGCTAAAACTGTGACAAATTGCACAGTTCTCTTGTAAATGTACAACTCCTAAACAATAGACACAAAGAGTGTGTCCATCTGAATTAGGAAGTATCATGTCACATTTCTGGCAATTCCTGTCACATTTTTGGCACCTTTTGAAGCCAGAAGTCCCTTTAATTGGCTTGTCTGCCATGACAAAAAAGGCCACACTCACACACACATGCACCCAGAAGCAAGGTTAAAAAAAAAAAAAAAAAAAATATATATATATATATATATATATATATATATATATATATACATACACATGTGGGAATGGGCGTACCGTCATTGAAGGTTGTGCGTATATATATACACACACACATAGGGTTACTATTAAAATCTCGAAAGTGAAAAAAAAAAATGGTACTTATGAGCGAAGTGTTTCGCCGAAAGTACACAACACCTAATGGCCCTAATGTCAAAAAACAGCTGTTAATGCCAAAAATGTCAAACACGACATTTTCGGCACTTAACAGCAGTCCCACCCTTCCCGTAACTCCCTAACTAGGAAACCTAACATCCTGTTTATGCAGCGGGGCAAGCCCCCTGCACCCCCCACACCCCCTTAACTATATATTCCAACTTCAAGATCGCACTACAGTGAGGAAAGGGATGTATTTCCCTTACTGCACTGTACAGTGATCCCTGTACATCATCAAATGTTATATTTGCGAATGCACAGACCATTCACAAATATTCCGCTCGATTACGTGAATGGCACACATATGAACTATTCAAACATCTGTAGTTTGAATAGTTCATAGGCGTGCAATGCTACGCCGACTTTTTCATACTAAACCATATATATATATATATATATATATATATATATATATATATATATATATATATATATATATATATATATATAAAACATTTTTTTTTTAATAAATTAATTAAAGGCAGGAAGGAAGTACCAATAATGATACTTAAGAAATACCAGTAGGGCAAAGGGAAAAAGTACCAACAATGGTACGTGAGAGATACCAAAAAGATAAATTAAAAAATAGATCACACACACAAGATAAACTATTTAAAATAGGAGCAGGTAGTAGAAATAGAAAGAGAAAGTAGATTTAAGAAGAAAAAAGGTCATACTTATAGTTTTATAATGTTATTGCTGTCACTCGAGAGCTCAGTGGAGAGAACGTGTCTGGCACTGTGAAGCAGCATTCGAGATCTGGGGTGATTTTGTAAGAAGCATTATGGGTAGAGCTTAGCTCGAGAGTTTTTGTAAGGTGCAAGCTGGAATAACCACAATGTTGGTTCCAAGTCTCGGAACCGAGTCCACATTCAAGGACTACATGAAGACTGACAACATCAGATACCATGTTGTGTTGGGGACAGCAGTTCTTCCTACAGTACATAGTTTTGTACTTGTTTTTGAATACATTTTTCAAGGGTTTTGGAAAGAAGGGATAAGATTGCCGTAGGTCTAAAGTTACTGATGCTGTTAAATTTCCTCTTTTGTGTAGAGGGATAATGTGTGATATTTTTCCAGAGAAAGGAAACACAGGATTCTTGGACTGATCTATTTATAAGGATTGAGACAGGATAAGCAATGCTACTGGCTGCTATTTTAAGGTTCTCACTCAGAAGGTCATCAGCTGAAGTAGACCATGGTTTGAGTTTGTTTAAGAGTAGTTTTATACAGGGTGTGGGCACAGGTTTGCAGATAAAAGTGGATGGGGTCATATGTGGCTGTTTTGCAGGGTTGGAATTAGGTGTTGGGGAATGCTTGGTTAGGGACGCTATACTGTCTACGAAATAAGAGTTGAATTCTATAGCTGTTCTGAGTGGTGAGCCATTGGGAGAGGGGTTGGGGTTGAATTTTTGGCCACGATGTTATGATTTCTTTAATGGCTGACCAGTTTTTAGGGTTGTGTTTACTATTGTTCTAGATGTTGTTATAGTATAGTTTTTTGTCTTCATGTATTTGCTTTTTAGTACGGTTGCATAGCATTCTGAAGTTTTTGAGCTATTTTGATGTTTTATATTTTACCATTCCTGCATTAGCATTCTACTCTTTTTGGACAGACACATTGCATTATTTAAATCTTTTCCTTCTAGGATGTGCAAGCATATTTTAGAATATTGAGGAAAATTGTATTGAATTCATTTGCACCATGATCTATGGTGAGAATTTTTAGGTATTGCAGTTAATAGATGATACAGTAATGAATATTTTGGGGCTAAACTTGAACAAGTTGCATGTTGTCTTATAAACATGCTGTTTAAATAGATATGTGAGATGTTTGGTTGTGTAGATTGGCAGATGGTGACTGACAGAGTCTGATATTGTACCTGTGGTGATGAATTTAATAGGGACTGATACTAGGATCAAGTCTAAAAAGGAGTTTGATGTCTTGCTGTAATGTGTGAGGCTATTAAATAGTTGTGCATTCATGCTGGATGTAGGGGAATTAGAGGTTATGTCCAATCAGTTGATACTGGCATTGCCTAGTGGTATTTATTCTTGTGGAATTGTTAGGAATATTTTCATGTATGTAGCCTGTAATACTCCTACTATATATTACTACTGCTATTTACCATGTAAAGCTTGTAAAGTATATCATAATTGTTATTTATCACAGTATCATAGGAAGTTACTAGCCTAACCAAGTTCACCCCATGTTCCCAAGGATGTCTGGTTCAAGCAGACACTAAAATCAGCACCTATTGCCTCTGTCCAAGAGGGATATGGTGGAACTCTTGGGCGAATTTCTGGTTACTCATCCAATCATCCAAATTACGCTTAAATAGAGATGAGGGACTTTGTTTAACATGAATAGGAAGCTTGTTCCAAAAATGAAGCAACCTCTGTGAGACAAATCTGTCTCTCCATCAAGTTCTATTGATGTTACATACCAGGTTAAGGTCCTTTGAGCCACTGACCTGTGTGCCATTTGACTTGGTAATGTGTAGCATTTCCATTAAAGCTGGGTCAGAGATTGCTCTATATGCAAGGCACAGGTCACCTCTGAGCAGTTTGTATGATACAGAGTAAAGTGACAATGATTTCAGTTTGTCCACATAAGACAGATCTTGAAGACCATGAATTTTCTTTGTAAGGAACCTCTGTGGTCTCTCCAGTTGCTGCAGGTGTTTGGAAAAGAACATACCAAAGGGAGTGTTGTACTCTGTTACTGGCCTGATGACGGAAGAGTACAGGGGGGTTATAACCTCTTTTTTCTGGAGGCAATGCCCTTAATTATGAGATGAGCAATATAAAATGCCCTTCTTACCATTATGGAGACATGGTGATCAAAGTTAAAGTTGCTGTCGACCTGTGTGCCTAGATCTGTCACCACTGATTGTGTGCTTAGGATATTGTTATTGATGTGGTAGTTTGCAGGAACATCACCCTTGCCAAAGGGGGTGATAATGCATTTTTTTGCATTACGTTTAAGACCATGACTTTGGCACCAGTCATTAGTCTGCGTAGGACCTTCTTGCAGAATGTTGACATCGCTAGGGGTTTCAATGATCACCCCTAGTTTGCAGTCATCAACAAACTTTGTCAGCCACATTCCTTTAGTTTTAGCTGGTGCTTCATCCCTGTGGAACATCACTAGTTGTGGGTCTGCTGGAGGAGGTGGAGTCCTCTGTTTTGACCATATGAGTTCTATCAGTGAGCCAGTTTGCAACCCACTTGACAATATATGGGTTGATACCCAGCTGGGTGAGTTTATCAATGATGCCTGAGTGGGGGATTGTGTCAAAGACCTTAGCTAAGTCTAGGTAGGACAAATACACAGATTTGTCCTCATCTAGGGCTTTGCTGACTGTCTTGAAGAAGTTCACCAAGTTTAATAGGCATGATTTCCCCTTAACAAAGCCAAACTGTGTGGGGTTGAGTGTTTGGAGATTCCCTATATCTTTGTTAATAAAGTCCATGATGATTCATTCCATGGCCTTACATATGAGGTTGGTCTGGCTAATGGGTCTATAGTTCCCAGGGTCTGTGCATGCACCCCTTTTGTGCAAAGGGATGACTGCAGCTGTTTTTCATTCTGGTGGGATGAAGCCAGTGCTTAGGCTGTGATTGAAAAGCATGCCCAGTGGTGATGCTAATTCCTGTTTTAACCCATGTAGAACACAGCCCAGGATGTTGTCTGGTCTCACACAGGCTGTGTTTTTGGAATTGGAGAGGGCATTTAAGACCTGCTCATCAGAGATACTAGGTGGAGGACAGGTGTTTGGGATGCTTTGGGGTTTATGTGGCAGGGACAGGGGAGTGAAGTTTTCACTGAACCTGTCAGCCAGCAGGTTTGTTATAGCCACAGGTTCTGTATATGTAGTACCATTAACTATGAGTTCAGCACAAATCTGGGCCTTAACTTTGAGGTTACTGATGTAACTAAAGAACACCTTGTGGCTATCCTTAGTTAAGGAAGCTAATTTGGATTCGTAGTTAGCTTTGGAGGACTTTACAAGGAATCGTATTTGCTTGTTTAAGTTGAGGAGGGAGTGTTTCCAGTTTTGAGACCATTAATTCCTACTCTTAGACAGCAATTTCTTTCTCCTATTGTAAAGTGTATTAATGGCATTTGTCAACCAGGCAGGTTTGTTTTTCCTTGAAGATCTTGCTTTGGTTCTATCAGGTACAGCAGAGTCAATACAATTGTACAGGTGTTTGTATAAAGCATTGGGTACAACTCAGCATAGGCGTCTGTTTCATCGGTGGGAGTGAGGGGGTGGGCCATGAAGCTATTTATGCTGTCATGTAAGAGGCTGTAATTAGCCTTGGAGAAGTTTTTTAGTCTAGTTGTTGCTAAAGGGGGAGGGTCTTGTGTTTTAGTTGCTTCTAGTGAGACTGATTTGTGGTCAGATCTCCCCAGGGATAGCCAAACACTGGGGTGGTGCAGCGGTCCCCCCATATTGGTGTGCACTAGATCCAGGCTGTTTGAGCCTCTTGTGGGTGTGTCAAACAGCTGGTCCAGGACACTGGAGTTAATGAAGTCCAGGAACCTTAGGGCAATTGAGTTGGAACTTGTATAATTTACCCAGTCAATGGATGGATAATTAAATTCACCCAAAACCAGGGTGTTTGGTTGTATCTTGATTGACTCAAGTAGATCCAAGAAGGGTGAGTGAATGTCCTGATTCATGGAAGAGGTCCTATAGCTGGGAATGACCTGATGAGGGGTCTTACCTACTGTCAATTGCACCTGAAGTAATTCAAGGCAATCGTGCTGTTTAACCAGTCTAGAGGTGTATTTACCTTAAATGAATATTGATGCACCACCTCCTTTAGTTCTCACACTTTTTCTCCCAAGGTATCTGAGGATAAAAGGTGCTTATGCCCAGTTGGACAATCCTGGTTAAAAAATTAAAAAAAATAAATAAATAAAATTATGAGGGAAATCCCTGTATTTCCTGACATGGTCTCAGCTGGCGAGCAAAGGTCTGCCATGATGCAGGGAGTTGGTGTCAAGAAAGATGGAGGACTGGCCAACTCAATGACTGCAGCCTCTGTTGGCTAATGTAGGGAAGTGCACATGCATCTACAAGGGGGCAAGGGGGCACAGGTAGAGCTTGCACTGGCAAAAGTGCTCACAATACCAGGGCAGGACTAGAAGGTATACAATGAAAAATGTTCGTATTGTCAGCACTTCAAAACAGTGTAAGAAACTTCTCTGTGGGGAAGATTTTCAGTCCATATATTTCTAGTTAATCACTGTATATTAATCAGATCAGACAATAGTAGTAGAAATGGCGAACTAGCAGAAGAAGTAGTAGTAATCATATTGTCTGATCTGATTAATATACAGTGATTAACTAGAAATATATGGACTGAAAATCTTCCACACAGAGAAGTTTCTTACACTGTTTTTTTTTGGACCCACTACACTTGTTTAGTAGGTTGTTTTGAGACTTTGGGAATACCACAGAGATTACTTGTTTATTGTCAGCACTTCAGCACCTTCATAGTTGCATGGATAATGTCCACCCTTCAGACACTATAATGCCTGATCAAAAGGAGGCCTGATAGTCAGCAAGTGTGGGGGCAAAAATGATACAAAAAAGTTCAGGATTGTACAGTCTGTATATACAATCTAATACTTAAAAAGTACCCCAAGGCTCCAGCCAAATGAAAATTGTAGAATATTCCTCTATTCTTTGTGGGACACAGAAGCAAAACATTCCCCACCCTGTCTGTTAGTAAACCTAGTATCCTGTACAGCAGCACAATCACCCCCCCACCTCCTTGTCAGAGTCTAACACTGCCTTCTCTTCAGTTCATTCTCTTTGTACTACTGACATTCACTGGCAAAAATATCACCCTGAACCACCTTTCACTTTACCCATATTTTTTTATCTTTTTTATGTTTCCTCACTGTCTGGCATTGTTAACTTTGTTCTTCCAGAATCCACCTTACTACCAGTATCTTCCCCTACACTAGATCTAGCAGTTTCTTTTAAGATGTGTTCACAGTAAGTACAGCTTAGCTACCTGTTGTGCAGCCATATTCTACACAAACACTTCCCTAGTATTTTTTTCATTAACAGCATGAACACCATACAAGTTAGCAGTGTGCAGCTTATCCTGTTGGACAGTGATAAGCAGTTTCCAATCATCATCCTCATTATTTGTACGGCTGGGCGGCCACGGTGGTGCAGCGGTTAGCATTGCTGCCTCACAGCAAGAGGTTGTCCGGTTTGATTCTCGGCTAGGGGTGCCTTCTGTGCGGAGTCTGCATGTCCTCCCTGTGGTCACATGGGTTTCCTCCGGGTGCACCGGTTTCATCCCAAAGACATGCTGTAGGTGGATTGGACACTCTAAATTAGCCCTAGGCATAAGTGCGTGCATGTGTGTGCCTTCTGTGGAAGGTTGGGCACCAGGCTGGCAACTCGACACTGTAAAACTCCACTGCCAATCATGAGCGGACAGGTGATCCGCTGTGGCAACCCCTAACTGGGAAAAGCCAGAAGAAGAAGAAGATTCTCATTATTTGTACGACTACCAGTTGAATTAACGCTGCCTAATCCATAATTCTCATTTGTTTTTTTATCAATTATTTTATCAGTAGTCATTTCAACTACTAACATATTCTTTTGGTCTGAAAACCTGTAACTCCTTTAAACAATATAATCCAGCTAATAGCATCATGATGACCCATACTTCATACAACATGGGACATAATCCCAGTGAAAACTGGATTTTTCATGACATAGTGCGCACAAACGTTCATGGCAATCTCTTACTGAGTTAATATAGAGGCTGACAGTTTTAAGGTATAGACCAGCGTATACAGAGTTAATGGGCATTTTTACTGCACCACTTCTCAAGTGATTTATCTTGCCCAGTGTCAGGATTGCCCCTCATACTACATGGGAAAACATTTCGTAGACTAAGGGACCATATTTACAAACACAATTTGGATATAAAAAAAAGAAAAAAACTACTAATGCCTTGTCTAAGCACATTATGGTTAATTCTGCACATTCTTTTGGCTTCTTAGTCATTCAACAGGTTAAAAAGGATGTTGAAGGCAAAGTTACTGATGAACATCTTAGCGAACAAGAATTAAAATAGCAAATTTGTTTGGATGCTGACTCCACCTGGTTTAAATGACAGGTGTTCTATTGCACCAGTTTTAAATTTAAGGAATTATGTCATGTAGTTTTAAGTGTTATTATTAATTGTATATTAATCATGTGATTTTTTTTTTAAGCTTATCATTTTATTTTTTTATCTTGGTTCTAATTGGTTGGTTTGACTATTTAAGCTGCTGTTTTGGAAATTTTATTGTTCTGAAGCAGTTCCACCATTAGGAATGAAAGCGCTAAACTTTGTATTGTGATTTAATAAATTCGAGATTTTGAAGCAGTTCAGCGGACTTCACCTTTTGTGGATCTCTGAGTGTTCACCCACCCTACAGGTAAAACACTTCAGTGGTTGTCCCAGGCCTAACAGTACCCTTTGAGCCGTTAATTAAAAATGAAGTTCTCTGAATGATCAAATATATTTTCAAATATATTAATTCCATTTGAATTTCTCATTCTCTGTCCAAATACGTTGTCTGTTTTCATTTTTCCTGAAAATGTCCACAGAGTCACAAAGAGCAGAAAACCTGGTTCTTAAATGAGTATCAGTTATAGATGCATTTTGAATAATTATACTTATATGTGATTAGTCCCATCATTTTAACATTATACTAGTGTCTCTATTTTACACTAATAGAAAACTGTTGCTCATAATACTGTACCTTCTTAACAGTCTCAAAACCAACATTAGATTACGTTTGATTTTGCAAACATATCAAACCTTTGATATACTCTGCCTTAATATGTAGCAGCTGTAACAAGCTCTTCCACAAGATATAGTGACCCCCTCAGCACACTGACTTGGTCTTTATTCCAAAACTGAATAATGTTTTACCTCTGTCATGATGATGGAAGCATGGCTGCTTCATAAGCCTCCATAAACAACTTTCTCTCCAGCAATCCACTTACCTGCCTTTTCACCAGCACTTCTGCTGGCACCTGATATCATCCATGCATTCTGAACTAGTAAGGCTTTCCAGGGAAACATGTCCACCGACTGCTGGTTCAATACCTTCCACATCTGCATCCTGACAGGGTCAGTAGCTTGCACATCAGATACTGCAACCACTCATTGCATTTTTGTCCAACAGACATCCAACTTCTTTAAAAAAAACACTGCAATACCCTGCAGCATATTATCCAAATCCTCTGGCCCACGTTTTCATTCCAACCACCATTACCACATCACATGACATTCCCCTTAACCTCCTTCCTTCCTTTGTAACCATGTAAAGACATGAGTAGTTTTCCTTACACCCTATTTTAAATTGCCCCTATTGTGCATGGATATCATACTGGATCTCCCCTAACAACAGGCCATGTCAAGTGCGACTAACCTTGTACAGATAATTGTGTGGCTACTAACAGCACCACTTGCTTATAGCCAAACAACACCGAATACGGTCTCCAGCACTATAGTAACAGCATAAACTTCATGTTATATACCTCAGGGCACTTGGTTAACATATATTAACTGATCTATAGTAACACAATAGCATATCACAGATCCGTCAGAAAATATAATCAGTACTATAATGCAAAAAATATGCAATTTGTAAGCATTTGATTGTTTTACATGCTCAGCAGTAATACTGCACTACCAAATATACACAATTCATTCATTCTGTTAAGAAAATAAGATATAATAATAGAAATATATCAAAATCCCAATAAAGTACCACTAAGTGCATGGGTAACTGATTTACTCTACTGCTGTTGTAGGCCTTAAACTTGTGATATTTATTATCTTAAAAAATAATATAGCACTTCAAAAACATTAAACAATTTATAAGCATACAATTCATTAATTTACTGTGGGTCATATTAGATAACTGCAAGAAAATGCAATACAGCACTAGAAAACAGCATAACCAGTAGTTTAACAGGTTAGATACTGTCATAGTGTTGGAAATAGCTTGATTCTTTGAAAATGACTAAAAGTAATCAACTATTAGTATTTTAAGAACTTTTATTTTTCATTTCCAGTTTTATTTAGATTTTAAAAACATCTAGAAGTAGACACTTAGCAATTTTCATTTTTTGTATTGCCACTGCATCAAAAAAGATGCATAGTAGTATAGAAAGAATTAAACCACATCTCTCCACACTGATATGCTGATAAAAAAGAAGTTATGTACTTACCATAACGTTCCATGTGAGTTGTTCATCTCGCCTTCATTCTTACAGATGGGTTCGGAGCCGATCCTCTGCTCTGAGTCGGCCTACTACAAAGCTCAAGGTCTTCAGATAGCTTGAGGCCAAGTCCCTATCCCATGATGCACCTAGAGTTACCTCAGATCTTGTTTGCTGTGTATAATAATACCATATGTCATTCTATCACTCCATAAGAGAAAGCTATAGAAGGGTTGAGCAACCAGGAAGAATCCAGCATCTCAGTCTTTGAAAATCCCTGGAGGGGGTAGGAGGGTGGGAAGTAAGAATGAAGGTGAGATGAACAACTCACATGGAACGTTATGGTAAGTACATAACTTCTTTATGTGAAGTTGTTCTATCTCGCCATTCATTCTTACAGATGGGTAGCGTCCCAAGCACCATCTATCTTGGGTGGCTCACGGGAGTATGTTTTTCTGGACAGTAGACCCAAAAGAGGCCCTGTCAACTATGTAATGAGTGATAAAGGTATGAGGTCTTGACCAAGTGGCTGCTGCACAAATGTTATCTGTAGGGAGTCTGGCAGAAAAGGCAGAGGATGTAGACACTGTTCTGCTGGAGTGAGCCTTAATTTTATGTTGTAAGGGCATATTAGCAGCTGAATAAGCAAATGTGATACAATCAGATAACCACTTAGAGTTGTTTTAGACACTGGAATACCTTTCCTTGAGTCTGAAAAGGAAACGAAAAGCTGTTCAGATTTCCTAAAATCTTTTGTTCTATCAGAGTAAAATCTGAGCTGTCTATGAACATCAAGTTTGTGCAGCATATATTCTAAACTGTTGGAGTGATTGGGGAAGAAAACTGGCAAATTGATAATTTGATTAAGATTAGTTTCAGTGCAAACTTTAGGCAAAAAGGAGGGGTTCGTTCGGAATGAGACTCTGTCAGCATGGAAAATCAAATAAGGAGGCTTAATGGACAAGGCTTGAAGCTCTGACACTCTGTGGGCAGAAGTAATAGCTACTAAAAAGATAGTCTTCAATGACAAAAATTTGAGGACATGTGAGGAAGCTGGTTCGAATGGAAGGAGAATGACGCGAGAAAGCATAAAATTTAGATTCCATGGGGTATAGGGAGATTTCACAGGTGGTCTAAGATGAAAGGTCCCTTTGAGAAAGGCTTTGGATAATTTGTGTGACATAATGTTCAACCCAAATCCAAGGTGAAAATTAGAAATGGCGGCAAGTTGAACATAAACTGTTGCTGCTGCAGCTCCTTTGTTGAAGATCATAGTCAAGAACTCTAGTATAGAGGCCATAGGGGCTAGGTAGGGATTAATGTTTTTTCGAGAGGCCCATATAGAAAAGTTTTTCCATTTGCTAAGGTATAGCTTCCTTGTAGAGGATTTAAGAGAGGATATGAGAATTTGCTTTGTCTCATTAGAAAGGTTATGGAACCTGGCTATGATGGAAATTGGAGCAGCCAAGCTGTCAGTTTCAGGGACTGAAGAAAGGGATGAAGTTCCCCTGACAAGTGCGTCAGAAGATCTGGAACTGGGTACAGAATCCAAGGGTCCTCCAAAAGATGAAGTCAAAGGAAGGGGAACCAAATCTGACGAGGCCAATGAGGGGCTATTAGAATAAAGGTCCTTCCCAGGGCTTTTGCTTTCTGTAATACCTTGGGTATCGATGGGATTGGTGGGAATGCATAGAGAAGACTCAGAGGCCAATCATGTATGAGTGCGTCCCTTGGGGTTTCTCCCGGAGGGGGAATTAGGGCAAAGTAGCTTCTGCAGTTCGTGTTCATGTGGCTGGCGAAAGGGTCGCAGCAAGGCTAGCCCCATCTGTGGAATATCCTGTCCGCTATTTCTTTCTTGAGGGACCACTTGTGAGGCAACAGAATTTCTCTGCTTAGCTTGTCTGCTATAATGTTGGATTTCACTGGAATGTGTGCTGCTAACAGAAAGCGCTGTGTGGATATAGCCCACTGCCATAATCTTGGGTCTTGCGACAAAGGGGGTAGGATCTGGTTCCTCCTTGTTTGTTCAAGTACCAGATTACTGACATGTTGTCTGTCTGAATCGCAATTGTACCCAGAGGAAGAGGGTCCTGGAAGTACTGCAACGCTAAAAGTACTGCTCTCATCTCAAGGACATTGATATGCAGATGTGTTTCTTGATCCGTCCATGTGCCTTGGGCTGTTCTTCCCTGAAAATGTCCCCCTACCCTATCAGGGAAGCGTCTGTGGTCACTGTGGCCGCTGGTGAGAGTAGAACAAAAGGATGACCTATCGTGACATGAAGAGAGGTCAACCACCACTGAAGATCCTTTTTGCAAGAGTTTGTGATCATTATAAGGTGAGACATTGGGAGCTCTTGGTAAGACCATTGAGTGAACAACAGCCAGTGCAGAATCCGCATGTGCATGCGACCCAGAGGTATGGTCAAAATTGCAGTTGCCATCATGCCTAACAATTTTAGTACTTCTGATGCTGGAGCCTTGTTTTTGGATATCAGATTGCGGACCTGCTGACAAAGTAGTAAGACTCTTTCTAATGGAAGTCTCAGCGTGGTGGTGGTGTCCAATTCTGCTCCAATAAAAATGGTATGTTGCGATGGCGACAAGGCAGATTTTCCTGAGTTTATCGTAATGCCCAGCTGACTGGAGAGTGAAAGAGTGGTGTCCCTGGCTTGAATGAGTTGATGCCTGGTGGTGGCAGTAAGGAGCAAATCGTCTAGGTACGGAAACACCTGGAATCCTAAACGTCTCAGGTGAGCCGTGACCACTGCCATGCATTTGGTGAACACTCTGGGGGCTGTAGTGAGACCAAAGGGCAGCGCTCAAAACTGGTAATGATTGTCTCCCAGCCGGAAGTGCAGATGATCCCTGGATGGTCTAGCTATTTTTATGCAGTAGTACGCATCCTGGAGATCTATCGAGCACATCTGAAACTTCTCTTTCTTGACAGATCTGTTTAGTCTGCTGAGGTCCAATAAAGGTCTCCAGTCCCCTGTCTTTTTTGGAACTAAAAAGAATCTTGAGTAAGTTCTGGATCCTATCTGGTCTGCTGGTATGGGTTGGATGACTCTTTTTGTTAGCAATGATCGGATCATTATTGTTGCCTGTTCCCTGTAACTGGATGGAACATCCGGGATTTTTCTTGTCAATGAAGGGGGGTGTGGTGAAAGGAATGAAATATCCTCTGGAAATGATACTTTGTACCCAGTTGTCTTTTGTAATTTTGAGCCAGGCATCTGATTACAAAG
This sequence comes from Protopterus annectens, assembly GCF_019279795.1. Classification (NCBI taxonomy): domain Eukaryota; kingdom Metazoa; phylum Chordata; order Ceratodontiformes; family Protopteridae; genus Protopterus; species Protopterus annectens. Next base: position 1,199,919,769 of record NC_056737.1, read on the forward strand.
ATAAGCGACCCCCGAATGCTTCCAGAGTAGGACTGTCAGGTTTCCTTTCAGGAGAGCTGGTAGGGCTTCCCAAAGCCATGATCTCTGTCGCCCTGGTTTTGTGGACCTCCTCTGTCACGACGGCGGCATCTTCCATTATTGCCCCCTCCTCTGCCCCTGGAGGGGGTTCACACATGTGTCCTGAAAGGCTCCTTGGGCTTTTCGGAGCCACATCTTCCCTCCCTTTTGACCCTTGGAGTAGGGTCTATTAGGGGTGAAAAAACAGACTCCGACAGCAGACAGAGTCTTTCCTTCCTGCTCATACCTGGTCAAAGTTTCCTTAACTTTGGGCCCGAAAAAGAAGCGCCATCAAAAGGGGAATTTACAAAGGATGACTGGAAGGGCTCTACAAAGGAACACAAGTGCATCCAGGAATGTCTCCTAAGAGCAATTCCTGTACCCGCTGCCCTGCTCGTTCCATCAGCTGCATACGAAATGAGGTGCATGGGCAAGTTAACTATGGAACTGAAGGCAGCAAGCTGAGAGGCAACTTTATCTGAGGCTCCTGCAGCTACTGTACCCTGAAGAGTATCTCCCAGCTCTTTAAGGAGACCTCTTTGCAGTCTAGTAAAATGGGTTAGGTAGTTGAGCAAATGGAGTGCAAAGGTCGCTGAACTGTAAGTGTGCTTCCCATATCTAGCCATGATCCTAGAATCTCTGTTAGGAGGATGGATAGAAGAGGACATTTCGGATAGAAGAGGACATTTCTGAAATTTCTTTTTTGGTGGCTGCCGCCACCACCATGGCATCAACTGGCACACCCTTGGTCAGAAAAGATTTGTCCTGGGGAGCAGAGGTAAATTTATTAGGCCTCCTGGGGACAGGCTCCATGGTGTCCAGAGACTCCCACGCCCCTCATGAGACCAGCTGCATAAGCTCATCGAAAAGCAGAGACACCCAAGAGGTGGAGGGCTGAGACCCAAAAGCCTTCAAGAGAACCAACTCATCTTCAGTGGGGATGGTGGACTACCATTCACCCCTCTGCCTAAGGATTTCTAATATCTAGGCAAAGGAGATATCCTCAGAGGGGACCGTGGGGACCCTTCCAATTCATCCAAGTTGGTATCAGATGTCAGGGACTCCTGTGGGGAGTCTAGATGTTTCCTTTTACAAATTCTCTTCTTGGGAACCTCATCAGTGGGGGCTTTTGGTGAGGTCTCGGCAGAGCAGGGGCCACCTAATGGGGCTTCCTGAGGCTCTAGGTCTCTACGCTTGGCAAGGATCTATGAAGCAGAAGCAGACACAGGTGCTTTAGGGGAGGAGGTAGCCAGACCTGAAGTCAAGGATGTCTTAGGAGACATAACTCTCCTCATGGCTTCGAAGGCACCTCTGCTCCGATGCGAAGGGACCGATGGATCAGAAGAAACCGTTGATACCCCCAGTACCAGGACAGTGGGCTCTGAGCCAGAGGTAAGAGCCGAGCTCATCCGAGCCAAAGCCCAGAGAGGCAGAGTCGGAACCAATCCTCCCCGGACCTGACCAGAGAGTGTCAGCTCCTAGATTCCTCAATCGGCACCGAGAAAGTCAGAGTAAACGGAGCTGAAGACACTGGAGCAGGCTTTGGCTCCGACAGCTCCACGATCAACAAGTCCGATTCCTCCGGCTCAGAAGGACCGGTATGGCTCGGAGGAGAAAGAGTAGTAGCTGGTAAGAGGGTCTTCGGTTCCAAAGCTGCTTGGATCAGAGCCGATAAGAATTTAGCAAAGGCCGGTGCCTGTAAAAGCTTCTGCACCACACGATCCACATCCAAATCAGAAAGGCTAATCAAAGACCTTGATAAGTGGACAGTGTGTGGTACAGACTGTAAGAGAGGAGACTATGTTACTTCGGATACCAGTTCCAAAACTGGGGACCGGCTCTGAAAGGATAAGATGGTCGGCTCCGAGGTCTGTGGAACCGGCGTCAGAGACTTTTTAGATTTCTTACTGTCATAAGTCTTGGAAGACTTACTGGATCCATCTTGGTTGCTCAAAGATTTTTGGAATGAAGGTTTAAGTAAACCTCTATCAATTTTCTCTTTCTCTTCTGGAGAATCCTAGAACAGAAAGAATGACATATGGAGCAGCTTTCTTGAAGTTGTAATGCTCCCAAACAATAAACACAGTTTACATGACTGTCGGTGACAGACATTTTCTGCCCACATTTACGGCATTTTTTAAATCCTGATTTAGGGTGTTTGTCTTTGTCAGCCGTATTATAACACACAGAATCAAAAGAGGGTGCTGGAAAACTGGACACACCCAAACAATTATTTTCAAACAAGCCCTTTAAAAACTATGGGATAAACAGTAGTCACACACAAACAAAATCTATTTATCTAAACTGAAGATATATAAAATATCAAAGTTGTGACAGTAAGTCACTATCTAAAGGCACACAACAATACTAAACACTACTATTACACACACTAAAATCTAAGCTTTGACTCTAATATTTTAAAGGTGTGACAAAAGGTCACTAAGCACACACTATAATTTAAACTAGTAATAAATATAGCTGTGACAGAAAGGTCACTACCTAAGCACACACTATAATCTAAACTAGGCCTAAGAAAACAAGGCCAAAATCTAATTTAAGAAAAAGGCACACCAAGGGAAGAGAAACTACACAAAATAGCTGTAAGAGCTTATCTAAGTATCTAAAACTATTAATTAGAAAGAATTATCAATATTATGCAACATATTTGAAAAAATTAGTTTTTTACTGGCCCAAGCTAGCAAGAACCTCCGATCTACTGCAGTAGCAAACTCTAGGTGCATCGTGGGATAGGGACTTGGCCTTGAGCTATCTGAAGACCTCGAGCTTTGTAGTAGGCCGACTTGGAGCCGAGGCTCCGAACCCATCTGTAAGAATGAACAGCGAGATAGAACAACTTCACATCTACAGACCACAAATCATCAATGTGCATTATGTACTGTGTGTTTGCAAGGCAATAAGTATCCGTATAGCAATATACAAAGCATTAAAATACTGCTAAGTACATGGTTCACTGATTTACTGGGGACTGCAATTCAGTACCTGCAGGCAATACACATATGGGATTTGTTATTACTGCAAGAAAATAAGGCAGCAACAGCAGCTTTAACACACAATGTCAGAAGCACGCTGTTTCCTGCTTTTGAGAGTTATCACAGTAGTCAAAAAAAAAAAAGCATTAACCAAATCTAAATTTATTTCTGAGTTGCTGCTTTGAAGACGGACTGTGACCTGCTGGTCTAAAAGGTTATTCAGATATAAATTTGTGATAAAGCTTACGCAAACTGATTTGCTGTACTGACAGAAAGTATCAGCTCTAGGGCTTACTGTTACATCAGAAAACCCCCAACACCCTACAATCTTGGGTTACTACATTTTTTGCTGTCAGCAGTATTAGACTGAAACTACTTCATACAAGTTTCCTAAACGTGCCACTGCCCAAAATATTTCTGGCAACATCTCCAAGCAAATGTCCTAAATTTCTGTGACTTGATAGCTTTACACAACATGTAAACAGTCTACTGTTTGCCAGTTTAACATTTTTAAGTGTTAAAATAGATAGCAGACAGAAGAAAAAACATCTTAATAAAAAAGATCAAAGCAGCAGAGATGAGCATCTTTGGATAAGAGCTCACAGTAGGAGCTATAAGAACTTGTAAGCTACTACTTTCCACCACCAAACTTTATATATATATATATATATATATATATATATATATCTATATATATATATATATATATATATATATATATATATATATGTATGTATACAAACAGACGCTTCATTAATAGTCAACAAAAATTAAAGAATGGTATGCAAGTGAAAAATTACCTATATTAACTTCAACAATAACAAAAAAGTATTTAGAACAAGAACTTAAACAGGGGACACAGACTTGAATTGCCATTCTTAAATGATTTCTTTTAAAGTATTATTCCATCATTCAGTTTAAATGGGCTACACTGCACCCTTCGAGTCCACTGTTTTTATCATTGTACTGTATGCAACAGAGACCCTTGTTTAGAAAGTGCTGCCTTTTCCTCTAATTTGTTGAACCCCTCTTCTCATCCACAAACATTTTCAGTAACACCATCATCTCACTAACATTATGAGCATCTTATGTTTTCCAGTCTTGAGTTACTACATTTTTTCTATCAGCAGTATTAGGCACCGTTGGTACTCTCTAGGGCCCAGTAGCAAGTGGTCTTCCATCATCCCCAGGAAATAAAATAACCTCATTAACTGGACTTCCTCCCTCAGCACAACCTGTATCATCTTTGAAACTAACTAGTTTTGGGAGATTCCTGAGACCAGTCATTCCCACTCCCCTGTTACGTCTCCGACAGCTTACTGAAACTCCTTCATACATGCTTCCTAAACTTTCTAGTGCACAAAATATTTGTGGCAACATCTCCAAGCAAATGCCCACATTTCTGTGACTTGATAGCTTTACTGAACATGTAAATCCAACAAGTAATGCATGAAGAGACAGATGCAGGAAGCAACAAATGGGAATCAGTCTTCAATTATTTTAATTAAAATGGAGCACAAATCCAATAAACAGTTGAGCTTAACAGCGTTCATCCTTCACAACACACGGAAACTTCTTCAGAACTAAAAACATTTTGAAATACATAATTAAATACACTTTACTAAATCACATAACCATCAGTACATCAACTACTTAAAGTTAGCTGACAGTAACTAACCCCATAAAAACTAATTATCCATAACCACTCATAATTAAATCTCATTGAGCCTCTAAGTCTCACTGCAAACAATGTCATTGCTTTTGGCATATTTGCAAACTATGACCCTTCTGCTGTCACTTTTTTGATTACCAACTTGCAGTTGGTGCTTCATTTTAGTCATTTATTCCTTATCCTCATTGGTTATAATGTTTCCCTTTTTCTGACTCTTTATAACTTTTTCATTATGTGTCCTCCGATTCTCATATTTATCTTTTACATTCATTTCAAGTGCTAAATATTCTCCCTCTCTGCCTTTCTTATCTCCTTCCACTCCAAACCTACAACTGCCCTTGATTCATCTTGTTATTTAGTCATTCTTTAATCTTGCTCACAGATCTCTCATTTCTAAACTTACACATTGTGAACTTTCACTGTCAAAATATTCTCCCAGCCATCCCCCAGTTGACCCTTACTATTATTATGGTAAGTAATACAGGTCCAACATTAAGCTCTTTCATTTTACTAACAAACTCAAGGAAAGCAAATGCCTTGTCTATACATGATCAACTGTGAAAGCAACATGAATAATAAGTATATATTTTTCTCTCTTATCTTGGTTCATAGGTGTTTATTAGGCTAATGACTACAAGGGCTTTAGGCCTAGCCAATCATCCAAAATTCCTGACAAGTTCTGGTACCATTGATAATTGTCAGCAGGGGCTTGGGAGATGAAACATTTACCAGCAGGGCCCTGAGAGATGAACCATTCACAGGCTGCCTGTGTCCATTAAAGACGCAGGTTCCAAACCAAGGATGAATTTCCTGTTCCCCATCCAATTGTCAAAGTTACATTTGAACTGAATTAGGGAGGAACTCTGCTTCAAATGGATATGGAGCCTGTGCAGCGAAGGGGAAGTTTCTGGGATACATGCCTGTCTTTCCAGCAGGTCCTTTTTATATCACAGGCTAGGTTTAAGTCTTTGGAATGGATAATTCAGGTGCTGTTTGTTTTGCGGATATGTAGGTGCATTGGAGTGGGGTCCAACAGTGCCTTGTATGCCAGGCAACTGCTTAGTCCAACAGTGCTTATATAATGTGGAACTATGTATTCTATTTTGTACCATGATGCTTAGATCTCTGTTGAAACTGTTTTGTCCCACCCCCCCCCCTTCCCTATTTTTGGTTTGTAGTTTAAATTTGGTGGCTTTTGCAGTTGCCCGCCTCATTGTAGATTTGAACTGGGAAACTCCCCTAGTCCCATCTCTTTACCACAGTCTACCTAAGAAACTCTTTCTGCACTTGCTTTTAGTCCTTTTTAATTTAATTGCATTTTTTAAACTGTGTTTGGTCTAATATTGCTACATAATCAAGTGTGCTAGCTTGCACTGCATGTGAATTGTTTTTACTACTGTTTTTGCTACTTTTCTGTAAAAAAAAACAAAACAAAAAAAAACTGTAAGCCTGTTTCCTACCTTTCCTGTAATTAGTGTTCCAGATACAGATTTGCTGTATTCAGGACTGTATGTAAGCTTCTGAGCCCCCCAAGCCTTTCTGTGTTGGAGGGAAGCCTTCTAGCTTATCAGTGGGAGTGGTAAGCACTAGGTAACCTGTCTACCACATAAGGAGTGGTTCTGGCCCAGAAATTATACTTATTGGCTGTTTGGGCAATCTCTTCCATCTCTCAACTTTCTGATTTGAAAATCTCCATTTGCACTTGTTTGTGTCCTGTAACTCGTCTAGTGCAGGTACAGATTCTTAGTTTTAGCACTTAAATTTGCTTATTTATGCTCAGCACTTGTTCAGAACTTGTAAGCACTAAATAAGCTACTAATTACTATAGCACTCAATCTTCTTCATTACCTAGCAGAAAACAGTTTTTGTACTTACTTTTCTCATTGGCTTAGAGAAAAACAGCTCTTGTACTCACTTTCCTCACTTGTCTAGAGGAAAATAGTTTTTTATTCAGGCATGTCCAAGGGTCAGCTCCCAATGTTTTCTCCTGTCTATCTGATGAATCTGGGCAACTTGAGACAATGTAGAAATTGCCTCATGTACACAGACAACCCTCTCCTCCTACCACCCAACACTACAACCTGTGACAGATGCACTTATCTAGCCAACTGGAGGTAAAGCTCTCTCCAACCAAGACTGAACTTGACAGTCATGAGGAGAAGGTAAACATTTGCACCACACCACACTCATCACATAGTCTCACTAAATCTACACCACCAAAACCCATACATAGTAACACAAAAACATTTGCGGAGGCTCTCAATAATAATCTGTCTAAGCAACAGAGACCTGCAAGGCAGAAACGCAAGCAACCTCTATCCCCCAACACAACCCAAATGACACATAGCCCACAGACTCAGTGTGCCACTCAACTACAGCCAATAAGGCAAAACAACGTACCCAACACACTAGTCATAGGTGACTCTATAGGCAGGCACACTGATGTCCCACTTACCTGGCTAAACAAGAAGGTTACTGTCAGCTGCCTGTCAGGTGCCAGGATCGGCCACATAACCCACGCACTCAGGTCACTCCACAACAAGTACAAATATGACTTTGTCATTGTCCATGTTGGTGTGAATGACCTGAGACGTACCTCCCTGGACTACATGAAAAGAGACATGGAAGAGCTCTCCGATCTTGTAGCCCAGGCTGGTATGACCCTAGCCCTGAGTAGCATTCTGCCATCACCCAGAATGATACTACAGTACAAGGACAAAATGATTGACTTCAACAATTAGCTAAGCTTCTGGTGTCATTCTAAGGGGATCCAGTATCTGTCTGCTTGGGATGACAAGGTCGACAGACCACGATGCTTTGCCACAGATGGCCTGCACCTGTCTCCCCTGGGATTCCGAATACTGGCTAAGGCTCTTGCTGCCCCTATAGTGCCTTTTTTAGGCAGGGTTCAAATAACAAATTCACCACCATAACAGGAACAGGCAAGCAAAAACTGAGGGTAATGCTACTCAATGCTAGAAGTCTAAATCTCAAAATGCACTCACTCGAGGCACTCCTTGAAATGGAGAACACCGATATCTGTGCAGTGACTGAGACCTGGTTCAAGGCTCCAGAGAGCACCCCTGCACTACCAGGCTATAACTCATACCACACTTTGCGGCCATGTAACCTGTACCAAAATACCAAAGGCGGAGGTGTGTCCCACACCTTCAGGCTAGTTGCTCAGCATAATGCATCCGAGATTATCCAAGTGCAACTAACTCTGGGCAAAATTGCAATCTAAATTGTAGCTTGCTACAGATCCCCCACCATGCCCCAGGATTCCCACTCCACTTTTCTTGATGTACTGGAAAATATTAGGGTTCAACCAAGCACCCTAATAATGGGTGACTTCAACTACCCCACCATTAACTGGGAAAATTACTTGTGTACCAATTCCTTAGCTCAACGCTTTCTGGAATTCATAAACTCCAGTGCCCTAGATCAACTTATCCACACCCCCACCAGGGGCAACAATATCCTAGACCTAGTCATTACCAACATGAGTGACCGGTGTTCCACACCTGAAGTCAACTCCTCGTTGGTCAGATCCGACCATAAGCTAATCACCGTTGATATCCACATCTTGCCCCCACCCCCATTAAGGAAACCACTGTAAAAAATTTCTCCAAAGCCAACTTCATGCTTCTTAAGACAGAAGTGGTGAATTTCATGACACCCATGCAGATGGACAATACAGTTACGACTGCTGAATCTTACACAAATGGACTCTATAAGCACTTACACAAGTGCATGGATCGTGCTATCCCAAACAGAACCAAGACACTATCCTCCAAAAAAGGAAGCCAATCTGGTGGTCCCCTGCCATAAATAAACTGTACAACAGAAGGAAGAAACTGTTGCAAAAGAGAGTAAAATCCCGTGAGTGGAGGCACTCCCGGGTCAGCCTCAGTAAAAAGCTGAGATCCCTTATAAGATCCTCCAAAGCTAGGTACGAAAACAAAATTGCCACTAATTCTAAGGACAACCACAAAGCATTCTATAGCTATGTCAAGAATCTCAATGGCAGTACCCAGATCTGCTCTGAGTTACAGCACAACAGCACGAAAATTACAGAACCAACTGATATTGCCAACATCCTGGCAGATAGATTCAGTGCTAACTTTACCCCCCCTCACCCCCTAAAGGGCCCATATCTATACAGGAAGAATGCAGAGTCCCTGTAATCACAACTACGCAGGTAAAAGCTGCACTCTCTAAAGCCAAAAACACAGCATCCATGGGACAAGACAACATCCCAGGCTGCGTTTTACACAAACTTCAGAACGAACTGGCTCTCCACTTAAGCACCATGTTCAATAATAGCCTCACATCAGGCTTTGTGCCCACTGAATGGCACACAGCAACAGTTATCCCACTCCACAAAGGGGGAGCCACCACTGATCCTGGGAACTATCGACCTATTAGCCTGATGAGCCTGGTCTGCAAGGCCATGGAACATATTATCATGGAACTCATTAACAAAGACATTGGTAACCTCCAAACTCTGGATCCCACCCAGTTCAGTTTTGTGAAAGGCAGATCATGCCTCCTGAACCTGATTGACTTCTTTGAGGCAGTCACCAAAGCCGTTGATGAGGTTAAGGTGGTTCACACAGCCTACAAAAGCAACCAAAACAGCCAAACCAGAAAAAACAACAGCCAAAATATCCACCAAAAGCAATTTATTTTAGAACTCTGACGTCTCGGCCACAGCCTTCAAGGAGTATAAAACATAAAAAAACCACAAACCAATATATACTGAAGTAAAATGCCAATTACATAATTAACTAATAAAAATTGGCAATTAATTAAACAGCACTTTCCAATTAAAATCTTCATTCAAACCAAAAGGAGACACTGTTTTAAATTTCAACATGTATACAGCTTCTTTATACAATAAAAGTGATTTAATATCTACATTGTTATATTCAGAAACATGAATTTGTTCCAAAATAGTACCCTGTAAGCCCCTACTGTCACCATTATGCAAATTTAAAAAGTGCATAGCTACATGGCTAGATTCTTTTTTATTATCAATGTCCCTAATGTGTTCCAAGAGCCTTACTTTAAAGGCTCGCTTGGTTTCACCAATATAGAATTTCTTACATGGACACTGTAGTGCATATATAACACCCTCAGAAGTACAATGAAAGGCATGTTTAGTACTAAACTTGATATTTTTAATGTATGGAAAACAAGGTACAACAAAATTATATGCCTTACACTTACCACATGGGTAAGTGCCTTTTTTACCAATGTCGTAATGAAGAACATCCAATGGAAAATTAAATCTGCTTTTAACTAAAAAATCTTTTATATTTTTACCCCTGCGGTAAGAAAATTTAAGTTCCAAATTCAGCCATGTCTGGACACTATCCAAAGAGCATAGGTAATCCCAAAATTGTTTAATAATTTTAACAAACTCTGCAGTGAAGCAGCCAAATGTCGATACAAAATATATAACTTCTCTATCTTCCTGTAGCCCATTGTAAATATTCGTACTTCTCTTAGACACAAAGCCAGGTTTATTATAAATTTGTTTCCTACCATTATTCAAACGCTTATAACTATCCTCCATTACTTGTTTATTATACCCCCTGGCCAAAAAAGATTGTACCATAGAAGATAGTTCATTATTAAATGTATAGTGTTCATTACATAACCTAGAAATTCTTAGCATTTCTCCATAAGGCAAAGCCTGCAAAGTGTGGGGCGGATGGCCACTAGTGCCATGTACATATTGAAAACCCCCCTCAAATTTCCTATTAATGGAAGTAACCAAATTATAACCATCTGAAATATCAAGCACTACATCCAAAAAAGGAACTCTAGTGCCAATCCTTAAACCATCAAATTGCAAACAAAACCTATTGACATCTAGATCAGATACAAACTGATGTATAGAACAGTGACCCCCTTCTACTAGAAAAATCAAATCATCCACGTATCTGAAGTATTTGATAACATGAGTGCGAAAAAAACTGTGTTTATAAACAACCTCTAATTCAAACAAACCCATGGCCAAGTTAGCATACATGGGGGCAAATGCAGCCCCCATGGCTGTCCCCTTTAATTAATGATATACAGTGTTATTAAATTCAAAAAAATGATGGGTTCACACAGCCTATCCTGACCTTGCCAAGGCTTTCGACACCATTCCCCATTCTGGAATTATAGCTAAACTCACTAAACTAGGTATAAATCCCTATGTCACAAGGTGGGTTGCCAACTGGCTCACTGACAGAACCCACACTGCAAAATTTGCAGACTCCAAATCTGACCTCAAAGCAGTGACAAGTGGAGTACCACAGGGTTCCGTCCTGGGACCTCTCCTGTTTGGTATCTACTTCTCTGAAGTACAGGCTAACACAGAAGGCCTCTGGCTAACGAAGTTCACAGATGACTGCAAACTAGGAGCCATAGTCAAGTCCCCAAATGATGTGGACATCCTACAGAAGGGCCTCCCTGAGACAGATGCCTGATGTCAGAGCCATGGCCTCAAGCTCAATGCCAGAAAGTGCAGTGTCATCCCCTTTGGTAAAAACTCTGTACCCATGATCTACCATATAGGCAGCAATGTACTTAACACCGAATGTGTGATAAGAGACCTTGGGACCCAGGTGGACAGTAGTCTCTCCTTTGATAATCACATCGCCACAGTAGTCAGGAAGTCCTTCTACGTGGCACACCTCATCATAAAAGGGTTCTCATCCAGGAAAAAAGAGGTCATTGTTCTTCTCTACTCGACACTTATTAGACCCATTATAGAGTACAACGCCCCTTTTGGAATGTACCTCACAAGACATCTGCAGCAGCTGGAAAGGCCACAGAAGTACCTCATAAAGAGGATTACTGGCCTCAAACAAATGCACCACACTGATTGTCTCAAAAAACTCCAGCTTTACTCCATAGCATATCGCCTACTCTGAGGTGATCTCTGCCTAACATATAAAGCTATGTCAAACCCAGAGCTGTTGGACATGCTACACCTAAAGAAATCCCAATCACTCTGAGCTACACGCTCTAGGGACTTAAACCTTGTCACCACAATAAACAGGACATGCTGGAGGGATAGATTCCTATCCCAGAGACTTCCTATACTCTGGAACAGGCTACTCATCTATGTCAAGCAAAGTTCTTCATTAGCACTCTTCAAAAAAAATCTTGATGAGTGGATGGGAAATAGGAAATACACCCCGGGGATCACTTTGTGTCTCTGCTCAATAGTGGCACAGGAAAATAACTTTCTTGGGTGGCGTATGTCAGGGAACCTTGTTGGCTAGGCTTACGTAGGCCCTTGGGCCAATAGCCTAGTACCTACCTATGAACCTATAAGTGTGCTGTATTATACAAGGAATATAATTTAATAAAGTCAGGAAGATGTATCACAGAAAAGAACACATGTATGTTTCTTGTTTTGTGTGCAAGAGGCCAATGATTTGGAAACAGCCCAAAGGTCATTTTTATCCACCACTGATGCATTTTCTTTGGATGCGGTGTGGGTTTCAATGCTGTTTTAATGAATGTGAGTTTCAGGGGCAGAGAAGTTTTAATACCAAGTTTATTTTCATTGTGAAACAGTATTGCTTTGTTTAGCACATGTCTGTTAGTGTTTGTGCATTGTGTTGTAAAATGTAAAAATAAAATCCAAATAATTATTGTAGAAGTAAAGCAGTATGCACACATTAGTGTTTATGGTGAATGGGGTAAAATAGCCAGATAATGGGACATTGGAATGGCTGCAGGGGGACTCTGGTACCATATTTTGGTTGTCTATTCTTCAGTTTGCGTTTGAAAGTGGGTGTCTCACAATTCCATTCGAGTGGGTGGGGTTATGTAATTATGTATGCAAATTAGAATTAATCAGTGTACAGATTTGTACCTATTTTTCATGGGCCTTGTCCAGATTCTTGATGTTTGCAGGTTGAGAGGTATGATATGAACACAAAATATATGCAAGTGTTTCAGCAGTATGTTCACTCATATAAGAATGACGGAGATTAATTAGCAAGCTTACCTTTGTTCATTTGGATTTGGGTGCATGCTGCCTTTTATTTACAGTGCGTTCACTCCTTTTATAAAAGGATTGTCATCATCAAGCAATAGAGTCTGGGACACGCTAGACAACTGTGGATAAGAACTATGTGTTTTTTTCATCTGGACATTGGGATTAATATTTTTTACCATATTATTATAACTTTTTGGTTGAGCTGTTTTCTGTGGTTATTATATTATGTTTTTTAAGACTGACTTAATGGGGTGCTTGTGACAACAAACAATGCGGGGAGCTTTATAACCCCAACATACGACTGGATTTTTTATAATATTGTGTATTTGTTTATGAACATCTATTATATGTGATTTTATTCACTGCTTTGGTTTACGGTAAAGTCATTATCAGTACAGTTTTAGTCTTTTGGAATAATTTAATAGGTGTATAATTTTTTAGAAACAGTTGTGAATTTATATGTGACACCCGGTGTTTTGGACATCCATTTAGATTGCTCATATAGTATATAGGTGAAGCTTTTTTATTACTAATAGAGGTTGAAGGCATACGTTTTCTACCTATTTGTCTGTAAATATGGATCTAACTCAACTTTTGGCTGACCTTTTGGCTGATAAGGATTATTTACAGGTTTTTTGACCAGACACATTCTTTTGGTTCAGACCTTACTCATGATCAGTCAGCTTTAACTACATGTGCATTTATTTTTAACCATCTGTCTCTGGTTATGAAGGAATTTAGAATGCTTGTCTTTCATTTGAGATTATTCAAAGCTTATTTGGCCAAAGATATTGCACCAAGGGGTCTCCGTGTTCGGATCCAGCCTTATGTTAAAGGCACTGACAATCTGTTGTTGGAAGAATGGCAAGAAGCTGAACAAAAAGCCTTTATTTAGGTTCATAGGTTAGTACTAGGCTAACTTCCCTCGTGGGCCTTTTTACACTTAGCCAATTACCCCATGTGAGAATCAAACCCTGCACCTGGTGTCTGCAAGGTAAACATGTTAACCATTATGCCATCCTTTCATTTGTTAAAATATTTATTTCATTCTATGAACATAAAAGTTCTACTTTCACCACCACTATGACTGAGCTATGTGAATTAGCTAACCCATTCAAACAACAGACAATTTATTTAGAACGGATATCTATATTGTCTAAAGATTTAATGCTGATGCAGAAAGATGTGAAATCCTGTACCATTAAAAAATATGAGCGGGATGTTAGGGACTATTCACAAGGTAAACCATTAAAGTATAAAAGACAGTGCAATTTGCTGATACTAAGGTTCCATCATCAAATAATCTGAAATGTAAAAGGAAGAGATCTATTCTGAAGAAATCTTCTTTTGCTTCCAAGACTTATGTGGATGAGTTTTCATCCACTACAGCCTACACCCTCTGTTTCCCCACCACTAAAAAGGCAAATAGGGATGCCCCTTTAGGAGAATTAAAAGGGGCGTACGTAAACTTAAACACCAGGGTGGCATTTTTGGTAACATTGTTATAAATGATGATACCGAAATAACCAGGGGATGGAGTTGGTTTGCCAGCTTTAGGAAATTTGCCCTTTTCCCACTGTAGTGTGATCTCGGAGTTGGTACATATAAGTAGGGGGGTCTGAGGGATGTAGCCTCCCACTTGGGTTGGTTTGATATACTGCAATGTGTGTTTTGGTATGCATGTTGGTCCACTGTGTATTTTCCCTGGGTAAAATATTTGATGATTGAACTTTCGCTGAATTGAACATTCAATGTTTTACATTTGATAAACAGAGGTTTGATGTATTTGTTATATGATGACTGAACATTGACCCATTAAGTTTTATAGCTATTCAGCAGAACTGCATAGGCTTGTGAAACTAACAGAAATCAGAATTAACTGGCTCTGTGACACAGGATGATGCCAGATGCCATGAATATGACCCAGACAACCTGGATTCAAGCAGTACCCAGATACAGGCAGAGAGGGCTGGGCACAGAAACAATCATCACCCACTGTGAGCTCTCCCAACTTGTAGGGAGGTAAGGCAGAGAGGGCTGGGCAGAGAAATAATCATCATCCACTGTGAGCTCTCCCAACGTGAAGGGAGTTAAGGCAGAGAAGGCTGGGCACAGTACGAGTCAGCGCCCACTGTGAGCTCTCTCAACCTGTAGGGAGGGAGGTAGAGAGGGCTGGGCACAGTACGAATCAGCACACACTGTGAGCTCTCCCAACTTGTAAGGAGGGCAGGCAGCACAACTTGCTGCAAAACTGACACCTAGTGGATACGGGGTGCTGCTTCAAGGCAACAAAAAGGGTTTGGGACAAGCTCTAATCAAACTTCTAGTATGGGGGCTCTGCAAGCAGTGCTGGTGCATGAGTGGAAGCAGACTTGAGTCAGTGACCTGTGTTGCAGGAATCCTGCTTATTCTGGAATCCATTGGACAATGGGAGATAAGCTAAGCTGGGAAAAAGCTTGCCCAGCATTACACTGCCAATGGAGCTAAACTGTGTAGTTTCCTAGTCCAGGACCAATTAGATTCTGATGTGCATTTCACCATCTGTTCATTGATGTAGGGGATGAGAGGGATGCTCCAGCTGGCTGGCCGATAATCACTACCACTTCAGAGAGAAAAAAAGATTCAGTTAAAAAAAAAAACAATAACTGTAGCATTAATATTAATCAATGGCAGTAAATAAAGTTAGAGTAAATGTGTAGCTAGGATTCTAGTCCCATCACAGGATGTGACAGAAAACTTCTATGGAAGTACACTATGCGAGGGCTGTATTTTTGGAGGGGGTACTGTCATCTTTTAATGTAAACCTCTTTCAGCTACTGCACTGATGGTACTGACAAGTTAGAATTATAAGAATTAACTTGCTGTTTACAAAAGACTGGTAACATACCTTTAATAATAATCCAGTACTACTTTTTCCAGAACTTACTTTGTGTATGTAATGAAGCTGTATATGGGTGCTGCTGAAAACACTGACACTGCTATGTGTTCAGGCTGTTTAACATCAAGATAAGCAATCTGAGTAAAGCACTTTATAATACTTTGTGTACTGAAAACATTCTGTAAATGCCAGTTATCATTTTAGCACTTCTGCCTGATGCCGTGTTTCTACAGAAACAAGGACGTTTGGGAAACTGGCAAACAATACAGCTGAAAGTATGCCTGTAGTAATAAATGTGTGCAACCATAAAGATCAATGGAATTATTTTTTAAGGCTGAATGGGACATTACATTTAAAATTACTGATATAGAAGTTAAGTAGCATAATATGTGTGCAACTCTTTAGCTATGTTTAACCTTTGCTGCACTCATAAATGAATGCAATATTTTTGGCTTTAATGCCACAAAGGATGTTGCTAGCACTTGTGAGCATAAAAGCTATTCTATAACAATAATAAACACAAAGACATGAGAATTAATGCAACAGACAGTTGGCTAAATAAAATAAATAGAGCAAACAATGAAACAAGACTCAGTTCAAGATATATTTTATTTATCACAGCAAACTGTACAAAACGAGAACCCTTTGAAGACTTATTGTTATAGAAAGCATTTGCAGTATTCATGAAGGATGATTTCTAAAGTTGTAGTTGTAGTGGTACTGAGAAATTTAGCAAAATATATTCTCAGCCAAAGGGAATCCTCTCAAGATATGTCACTACCAGTACCATGAAATGAGAATTCAAGAAATGCTTCCAACTTGCATACTAGTTTCAATAAAAGCCAATTTTAAAAGGCATGTTATTCTTTAATAAACTGAGGGGTTAAACTCAGAATGAACACCTCCTACATGCTTCTTAGTTTACTTTTTATTTTAGCTAAGGATTAACAAATGTATATGTTTTTCGTGGGGCTTTGAACTTGATGTCAGGTCTGTTTATTATATTTTTTCAGAAAAGAACAGCAAACTACTTTTATCTCTACCACTCTCTCTCATTAAACTTGCAAACAAAAAACAATCATTAAAATTTTTTTTAATGAATAATGTAAAATTCATAAAATGTATAACTGTTACAAGTGAACAAAGTGCTGTTCCACTATACAAAACATTAGCTACCTCTTGTTTTTCTTGCAGCACTTTCTTATCCACAGGGTTAAACATTGACTTCGAAGGTGCAGGATGAAAAGATGGCACTGCTTGTACCACCAGGACCAAACAGCATCCGCTTGCTTACTCGAGAATCGCTTGAAGCTATTGAGAAACGCATTAAAGAAGAGAAAGCTAAGAAACCCAAGCAGGAACGGCGTGATGATGATGATGAAAATGGTCCAAAGCCAAATGGTGACTTGGAAGCAGGCAAATCCCTGCCATTTATCTACGGTGACATACCTCCAGGAATGGTTTCAGAACCCTTGGAGGATCTGGACCCATACTATAGCAATGACAGAGTGAGTGAATAATGATTGGGAGGATATTCGATATGTAAGCTGTCATACTACTAATTTATACTCTGTTGGATTACTCTGCATGCTCTTGCAATGTATGGTCAAATGTTATACTTTCTAGGAACTGATCAGCAGAATCCTGTTCTTACCCTTTTCAGGTAATTTCGTTGTTACACTGTCCCTGCCTACAATGGCAGAACAGTATGACAACACAGAAAAGACAGTATAGGCATAAGCATGGCTGACACTCTTCAAGAAGCAAATTTATGGAGCAGAAGTGAGTTCCATTTTTTTAAAATTAAGTATCTCTGATGCAAGTTCCATTTTAAGTGGACATTTTACAAGTTCTCTGCTTCGTCTTTTTCTGTTTTTCACTTGTTCTGTCATTTTTTATAATGTACAGATATTTGATTAGCTACAACAATTAATGGAAGGCTTTGAAGGGGTTCACTGCATTCATTCTCCTCAGTGTAAATTTGTTTAGTTAATCTGTCAGTTTTTTCTCCTGAGAAATCACTTATGCTTACGCTGTAATGGGTCCCTATCAGTTGATCGAGATTTCAGAAACTCAGAATTCATATAGTCGAGACCATATGATCGAGTTTTTGAAAACTCAAAGCTTTTGAATGGAGACTGCGGTATGGCGAGGATTGGAAAATGTACCCTTTTCTTCACTGTAGTGTGATCTTGGAGTTGTTATATAAAATTTGCAGGGGGTGTGGGAGTTACAGGGGTAATTTTTGTGATTTTTTTGTATTTTTTTTTTGTTTGAGGTTTCGGAAAATCGATCATATGGTCTCGACCATATGAATTCTGAATTTCTGAAAACTCTACTTGTGGTAATATCCTGTTGGTGCTGAGCAGTTGATGGTTGTGACTGGCTGGCAGAGATCTCAGAAGTGCATTAACCATTACAATGACTTGTGACAGCCTGCACCTTAAATTATTAGTTTATGAGGCTCTCTTCATTATTATAGTAAACTACATTAATGTATCTCAAAGCTGAACCCAGAATATATGAAAAGGAAGGTGCTATTCTGACAGACGTTATATGGTAACAACAACAACAGCAAGGCAATCAATGTTTATAGATGAAAGAAACTAAATAACAATGCAAGACTGAAACAAAAACGAAAGGAATTCTAGCAGAGTTGGGCAATGCCATCAGTTTTACTCAGCATACTATTTTAATGTGCCCCTTAATGTAATGCAGCATTGTAAACGTAATGCTCTGTTTTATATCTTGGATTTTCTACACTTAACACATATCATAACGATCAATTAACTGTATAGTCTGTATGGGAAGCAAGTGTTTATATTTTAGTCTAATAAGCTGTTTAGCAGGTATCGGTATACAAAAGAGCACAAAATTAATGTCACTCTGCTGCATAAGTCCTTCATGTTTTTATCCTTCCTCAGTACTGTATGAACATTAAGCACACTCACTGACTTCTAATGAGCAGAAATGTCCCAGTATATGTGCATTTACTATGCAGACGGCTGTGCAAATCAAAAGCAAGTGGCAAATCACTTTATAAATGTTTCATAACCTGAACACGTGCTAACATTTACTGCAGAGTCTGATAGTGCAGAGGACTGAGGCTATGAGCTGTTAACAAACTGCTTCCTATAGTTCAAGATTTGTTTCATTTAGTCTCAATTTACCTACTGTGTGACTGTGACAAGTCACTTAACCAGTCAATGGGGCAGATGAAAAACTGGGCTAAGCTCCTCGATGGTCTCATGGACTACATGTCTAGTAACTAACTATGTATATAGCAAATGCAGCTTGAATCAGTAGCATTATCATAACTTCAAGTTATTGCAATAGTTTTCCAAAACAAGATTTAGATGTTGTGTAGGTAATCAGCCATTTGACCTACCTACAGCTAGTCTTCTCTTTTCAATTAATCAGTCAGTTCCTTAAACTAGTTCCTTAAAGTTAATTCCTTCAGTTTATGAGTAACTTATGCTTATAAAATGTATCATCTGTAAATCCATTTACGTGGCTGAAGCCATCGGACTAGTGTTCATCAGTGTTCATAGCCTCATATTCACCTTGAGTTTTGCTTAATGATAATGTTGAAGGAACAGCTATTAAGCAGCATATTTTTTTAAGGAATATTGAAACTCTTTCCCAATATTCACATCTGAATTGTTAGGCTTATATTTTTTTTCCTCTGATTTCCAAATTAGCCCAATGATTGAGGAAGCCAGAACCAAAGCAGTACAGTAGCTATAGGTCTGTTACCTCACAGGTCATAGTCCTCTACTTTGGTTCTCAATGGACACCTTTTGCACAGAGTCTGCATGCCCTTCCTTTGTCCATGTTAGGTTTTTCCTTGGTAATATGATTTATGCTGAAGGTAAAATGGCAATTCTCTCCAATTCAGTAGGCTACATGTCACTGAGAGAGAGAGAGAGAGTGTGTGTGTGTGTGTGTGTGTGTGTGTGTGTGTGTGTGTGTGTGTGTGTGTGTGTGTGTGTGTGTGTGTGTGTGTGCATGTGTGTGCGTGTGTGTACATGTGTGCATGTGTGTGTGCATGTGTGTGCGCGCGCCTGTGCATGTGTATGTGTGTGTGTGTGTGTGTGTGCGCGCGCGCATGGGTGTGTATATGTGTGTATGTGTGTGTGCGCGTGTGTGCATGCATGTTTATATGTGTGTGTGTGTGTGTGTGTGTGTGTGTGTGGACATGCACACATGCATGTGTGTGCGTGCGTGTGTGTGTGTGTGTGTGTGTGTGTGTGTGTGTGTGTGTGTGTGCATGTGCATGTGTGTGTGTGTTTATACATCTTGCAGTAGATCTGCATAATTAGTTTCTCTACCTTGCACCCAGCGAGTACTTGGATATGTCCCAGCCCCCCATGACTCTGAATTAGATTAAGTAGGTTATACCTGGAGAATGCACTTGCTTTTTTTAGACTGGTCAGGTCTACTGGTGATGTAAATCATGTAATGGCCATTCCTGCAAAGGTCAATAAGATTACACTAATATTCAAAATGAAACTAATAATATATTAATATGAGTGATGACTTAGAATATGGGACTCAGGTTATTACCAGGTGAGAGAGCTGTAACTCTGTAAAAGCTGAGCAAGACATAAATGAAGGCATTTGGAATGATTGGCCCACCAAAAAAGGAATTACTTTAGTCAATGTGGAAGGGTGGTTTCCAGTGCTACTAGATGTCTAGGGTTCACTCCAAGGCAAAATGACTTTACAAAAACATTACATGCACAACATTACACTGATCAGAGATAATCCAGACTACTGTACACATCTTTCCAGACCATACCAGAATAAAGATGAGACGGTGTTGGAGGGAGTGTGTTATAAAATGAACTTACCATAACAGTACATGTTCTAATGGATCACTGTTATAGTAGCCTAAGCTATCTGGGTTTTATTCCCTGTATCGGCCAGCTTCCCAGAGCTTTGGGCACCTTCTATGCACTCTAACTGCTACGACCACTCAAGGGGCTCCAAATAAAAGACAGCTGGAGCACCAAAACACTTCAGAGCATTTTTTGCCCATGAAGGAGGGAAGAACCATGTATACCTCTCCTTGAAAACAAAGTGAATGAAAAATATATACAAAAGGGTGAAAACAACCTCATTCTGGCAGTAATAAGAATACCACTAAGAGAAAAATGAGGGGGATGGAAGGAGAGACAGCTATTGCAACAGTGATCTATTAGAACATCTACTGCTATGGTAAGTTTGCTTATGCAGCTGCACTATTAGTCAATATATGGATCACCTTTGCAGTAGTGGACTCTGTTTTAGTGGATTACTATAGCATAGTCAGCAGTGAAAAAAATGGGGTGGGGGGCGATAAATAAGACTCCAGGAGTCTTGGCAAAGCCTGTTCTGGACCTGGAAAAGGAATCCAGTTTGTAGCACATTTTTAAAGTGCACACAGAGGGCCAAATTGCTGTCTTTAGAATACTTATAGAGTCTACCCTTTTCCAGAAAGTCACCAGAGAAGCCAATGCCTTTGTTGAACGATCTGTAACTCTGCCTCGAAGTGGGTTATTGTGGTGAGTATAACAAAATGTATTAACATGAGACAAGTGTCTAGAAATACTCAGCTTAGTCACAGGTAGTCCTTTCCTCTTACATTCATAGGAAACAAATAGCAGGTCATATTTCCTGAAAAGTTGAGTTTTGTCTAGGAAGCACCTGACCCGCCTGTCAATTGGTCAGTATCTTTTTAGCTCCTCTATTGCCTTACAATGGAACAAACTCCCATTACCCCTGAGAGTTATCTCTAATGTTTACGAATTTAAGCAAACACTTAAATTACACCTAAATAGTTCTTGGTCTTGTCTCTGTAATCATCCAACCTGAACCCCTTCCTTAACTAAGTCGTCTTCTTCTTTCTGCTACACTCCAGTCAGTTCTCTGTTCCTTCTTCTTCCTTATCTGTTCCTCTATCATTCTTTCTTCAAGTATTAGTCTTACTCTTACCTCTTTTTACATTGTCTTTTTTCTTGTAAAATTCTTCTTTTTCTTACCATCTCTTTTTATTGTAAACGTTTGTCATGTGCTGTAACATTTTATCTTTACTGATGTTATATTGTAATATTCTTATAGGTTCATAGGTAGGTACTAGGCTATTAGCTCTAGGGCCTATACAAGCCTAGCCAAAAAGGTACCCTGGCTTTTGCCACCCAAGAAAATTATTTTCCTGTGCCCCTGTCAAGCAGAACCACAGAAGTGATCCCCGGGATGAATTTCCTATTACCCATCCAATCATATAAGTTCTTGTAAATACTTTTATGTATTTGCACTGTTACATCTTTTGCTTATGATTTAACTGGAGGTTTTCTCCCAGGGCCTCCACTGCAAAAGGGCTATGCCCAGTTGGACCACCCTGGTAAACAAATGTCAAATAAATAAATATGTCCAGAGAGTGAAGAATTATTTCCCCTTGTTCTTTGGTCCAGGAAAAAAGGCTGGGGGATTAACAGTCTGGTTTCAAGTAAACTTTGAGATGATTTTATGCGTAAAGGTAGGATGTATTCTCATCAACCCCTGTCCATGTGAAAAATGAGGAAGAATTGGCTCACCATAAGTACTTTTATGTCAGATACTCACCTAGCAGATGTCAGAGTAATAAGAAAACACTCTCTCATGTTAAGAACCTCAAAGCAGCCTCTGGAGATGGTTCAAATGGAGACAGAATAAGCTTCTCAAGCACAATACCAATATCTCAAGGAAGAGCCACCTGTTTTCTAGGTGACCGAGTATGTAAGATCCTTTTTAAAAAACATTTAGTTTATTTATTGTTAAAAACAGGGTATCTATGAGTAGACAATCAAAAATGGCTGACAAGTATACTTTGATAGATAAGTACAACAAACCATTGGACAGTAACTCACAGTAACAACTAAGAACCAGAGGCAACTAGCCTGAAAATGTTCCTGGTTCTTTGTGTGGCTCCAACTAGAAAATGTTTTCCATTTTCACATATTAAATGATTTTCTAGTAACAGGCTTTCTCACCTTCTTTAGAACCTGATGCACATTCTCACGAAAAGGTGATGAAATTGAAGGTTGTGGTAGTTGCCCTTGGTCAGATTGAAAAGAAGGGATAAAGTACAGTACTGTGGTCTTGCACATGATATGACAGCCAGCTATCTTCCAGAGCTTAAGGACACCATCCATGTGCCCAAACCATTGGCAGCTCATGCCAACTTTCAAAGGGAGACTATAATCCTGAAAGCAGCAATTCTAGGTAAATAAAAATCAGTCTTCATTCTGGCAAGAAAAAATATACAAAAATAAGGGGGATAGAATAATGGAGCAGCTGCTGCAGCAGTGATCATTCAAACATCTACTGTTATAGTAAGTTTAATTACATAACTGTACTGTGTTCATTATACTGACCACTGCTGTACAGGTATATTTCCATAGCTTATACCTACTGGAAGGAGTAAGGCTGAGGGGCCAGGAGCCTCTGCAGAATGGTCCTAGCAAGCTTTCTTTAGACCTGGAGAAGTAATCTAGTTTGTAGCTGTTTGTAAACATATGTGCAGAGGAGCATGTTGCTGATTCTAGAATACTTCTAGAATCCACCCCTTTCCAAAAACACACTAATGAAGCCAAGGCTGTGATAGAGTGTGCATTAATCCTCTCTGGAATTGCCTCATTGTAGTAGGTATAACAAAAGAAAATAGCATTTGTTAACCATTTGGAAATAGTCTGCTGTGACACAGTAATACCCCTATTTCTATCCTTCATACAAAAAGAATAATTAATAAGAGTTTCTGAAGGTTTTAGTTTTGCCAGGCTAATACCGGACTTGTCTGCGGATATCCAGAGTAGGAAGAATCCTTTCTCTCTCATTTTTAGCTCTGGAAAGAAGACAGAGATATGGCTAGCTTGGCTCAAAGTAACCTTGGATACCACTTTAGGCATAAATGAAGGATTAGCTACCAAGGAAACCCTATCTTTGTGGAAAATGAGATATGACCCACTATTAGTTTTTCCTTGAATCAGTTTTCCCACTTTATCATGCTTCTTCAGTACCTCTCACCCAGAGATTACTGATACTTTGAAAAAGACTCTTTCCTCACCATGGTAAAAGTATGCCAGGCAAAGTTAGGACATATTCAACTAAGGCCTTACCCTCTTTGATGGCATACTGGAATGGGGTGGACTGCAGAAGTATTCTAGAGGAAGCGGCTTGGCCCTCTGTTCATACAAACACAAAGCAGTACAAACTGGATTTCTTATCTAGGTCCGGGACTAGCTTTGCTAGGACCATTCTCCAGGGGTTCCTGCACACTGATCCTTCCTGCTCCCAGGCAGGGTAAGCTTTACGAATCTATCCGTAGGCTACCACAGCAGTGAGAATGAAGATCATAGTACTGTTGTGGAACTCCTATTTACCTATACCAGTAGCTGTTCAAATTTCTTTACTGCTCCAGTAGCCACACCCACTCAGTATCCCCGTTTGTGGATAGCTGAGGTGGGACACAACCTCCTTTGTTATGGTTGTTATTGTTTGGATGATTCTTATGGTAATTATTGATTGTTACTTGTTGATTCATGATGACTCTACCTTTCTTCTTCTAGACGGTAACATCCTGAAGATTTATCTCACTCTGGTTGCTGATATACTTCCCCTGTGGTGGATGCAGCCAATCAGCAGATGTTAGAGTGAGTGAGAGGGAGGGGAGTTAGAGCTTTGGCAAGCTGTGCCCTGACAGGATAGTACCTATATGCTATTGCAGTGGTGAGAATGATAAGCTTTTTATCTACACTAGGTGAAGATCCCTGGAGCGAGTGATCTTCCTGCAGTCTGATTAATAAATGTGTAGCATTTCCATCAGGGCCAGGTCAGAGACTGCCCTGTAAACCAGGCAATGGTCACCCTTTAGCAACTGTAAAAGAGAGAATACAATGGCAGGGCTTTCAGTCTTTCCGCTTAAGACTTGTTTGGTGTACCCTGTAAATTTCCTGGTGAGAAACCTCTGTGGTTTCTCCAGTTGTTGCAGGTGTCTGGTGAGGTACATGTACTCTTGGTGGCAGGAAAGCACAGAAGAGTTTGTTACCCAAACCACTGATTGTCTTCAGCTGTGCTTGAGCTACCAATGGTTTGAGCATGTGGAACGTGCCCTTAAACTCTGGCAGCTGGCTAGCTGTTATATGTTATGTAGGATATAACCTCTATAGCTAAGGCTACTGCAGTGATTAAACGATGAACATCCACTGTTACTTTGGCCATAAGAAAGTCATCACCATAATTTTTGGAGTGTCCTTCTGTAGCTTTAGAAGAACCCTGGTAATCAATAGAAATGGTATAATGCCATAAAGGAACAACCTGGTCTATGGAAATAAAGAGGCATCTTTTTTCCAGACCTGACTGCAAGAAATCCAGGAGCAAAACTACTTAAATTTCCTCTTCTGAAAGGAGGCACACAGATCTACTTGAGGTGAATTGGTACAGTTGGATCAATTCTTTGATGAAGCTTCCAAGTTTGAGAATCTATCCTGGTCCTGCTGAGCTTATCTGTAGTAAGGTTTTACTCTGACTGAATGTATGAAGTCTAAAGAGTTAGAATGTATGAAGCCTGAAGAGTCAGAATGAGGTGGGAGTTGGGGGTTGGCATAATGGTTAAGGTATGTGCCTCATATACAATAGATACAGGGTTTGATTCTCACCCAGGGAAACTGGCTAGGCTTAAAATGGACTGCAGGCCCAGTTAGCCTAGCACTTATCTATGAATCTATGAAGTGCTACCTCAGTCAGTCTAAAAAGAGGGTAGAATCTGGAACCCCCTTTTATGTAACACATCATTGCAGTGTTGTCTCTTTATAACTGTAGAGGTCCTGAGGACCAGAGATGCTTCAAGGCCTTGAAAATGCTGATAACAGCCAACATCTCCCTAACATTTATGTGTTCTGTCTGTCTACTGGGGCCTACACAGCTTGCACTTTTTGCCCTTTTGAAACTGGTCCCCATATCAGATCTAACTGATCTGACTGACTGGAGGGGGGTCAGAATAGAGAATGCTAGATCTGGATTAAAAGCTATCGGGTCTATCCACAATCCAGTTTCCCTTTTTACAAATCTCAGAACTGGAATCTGAAAAGTCAAAGGGTGCAGATGCTAAATCCACACTAGTCTGAGGTATCATTTTATTTTCCTCATGTGTAAACTGGAAAAAGGCAACATCCATCTGTCCACAGTCCGTATTTCCCATTTTTGCAAATGGGGTTGGGATGTCACTTCAACAGTGACGATCATCTACGATCATCAATGCCATGTACCCTAGAATCCTGAGAAATTCCTTTGCAGATGCTTGATTTGATGCTAGAAAACTCAGTAAAAAACTGCTTAAACATAACCACTTTGTCTGGGGGGAAAGGTCTACCCAAGGCCAGCAAATTTCCCAGGAAAATCATTCTGTGAGACAGGATGATAGAAGACTTCTGTAAACTGACTTTTAAGCCCAGACTGAGAAGAAGTTCCAAAACAGTTGCAAGACACTTGGCAGATGGAAAAGGAGTCTGTAATGAAAAAACAATCATTCAAATATGGACAGATGTGAATGCTCTGGAGTCTGCAATAAGCAATTACTAGAATTAGGCATTTTGTGAATACTCTTATCATGGGATCATAGGAGGTTACTAGGCTATTTGCCCTAAGGCCTCTACAAGCCTAGCCATGTTATACCCTTGTTCCGTTATGGACCAAGATATGCAGACTATGTTTGCATGTGAATCTAAGATCAGGACCGGCTACTGCTATGTAAGAGGGACATAGGTGAAACCCCCTGTGTAAATGTTCAGGTTTCCCATCCAATTGTCCAAGTTACACTTAAATAGGGTCATTGAGGAGCTCTGTTTTACATGAATTGGGAGTTTGCTCCAGAGGAGTGGCCACCTCTGGGAAACATATCTGTCTCTCCAGCATGTCCTGTTAATATCGCAGGCTAGGTTAGGATCCCTACAGTGAGTGAATTGTGTCACACTGGGTTTGTGGATGTGCAGCAGCTTCATCAAGGTAAGGTCTGAGACTGCTCTGTAGGACAGACAAAAGTCGCCTCTAAGCAGTCTATACAACACTGAGTAAAGTGATATGGTCTTCAATCTGTCTGTGTAAGTCATGTGTTGTAGGCCGTGAATTTTCTTGATGAGAAACTTCTGAGGTCTCCCCAGATCCTGCACATGTCTGGTGAGGCACATACAGAAGGAAGCATTGCACTCTATTTTTGGTCTGACCAAACTGGCCAAGTACAAGGGAGTTATAACCTCCTTAGCTTTGGATGCTCTACCCTTGCTTTTGAGATGTGCAATGTAGACTGTCTTCCTTACTACTGTGGACACCTGATGATCACAATTAAGGCTGCTATCAACTTGTGTTCTTAAATCTCTCACCACTGGGTTTGAACTTTGGGGGATATTATTAATGTTGTAATTAGCAAGGGTTTCTCCTTTGCCGGAGGGCATGATAATGCATTTTTTTGCATTTCGTTTTTTATTTTTCATTTTTTATCAAATTTGCAGGTTTTTTTATGATAAGCGTCTGTTTATTCATTTACATTTTGAGTCACATTTATGTATTGAGTACTTATTACAGTTTATTTAAGCATTTAGGGCATGTACAGAATATTTATACATTCATATTTTTATATTTTTATATGTTTATAAAATTAGAAAATTAAGGAAACATTTTGAATGGTAAAGTAAGAATTGTAAAATGGTTGTGAAGGTATGGGCATTCATACAAACATATACACATTCACTGAACTAGTATTTGTATTTACAAGAAAGAAGGTTGGTGAATTTTGTAAAGCCCATATGAAACAATTACACACATATACACAAGTAATTCATAAAATATACTCTGAAATTTTGTCACATTTAATTAACATTGATTTAAAAGATGACATTATACAAACATATAGATGTTTTAAACATTTTATGTATATAGGTTTCACGATTTAAAGTGATTAATTAAGTTAATGACATCATTTCCTTTATTGTAATTATAAAAGAAGAGTATGGGAAGTCTCTTCTTTTTCTGAAGAAGTTCACTACATTAAATGTGAAAGAAAGTGCTAAAAAGTATTGTTTCTTCGTGGTTCCTGAAGTTCTTATCTTCAATCGTTTTTTTTGCACCTCTGGGAAACATATCTGTCTCTCCAGCATGTCCTGTTAATATTGCAGGCTAGGTTAGGATCCCTACAGTGAGTGAATCGTGTCACACTGGGTTTGTGGATGTGCAGCAGCTTCATCAAGACAAGGTCTGAGACTGCTCTGTAGGCCAGACAGAAGTCGCCTCCAAGCAGTCTATACAACACTGAGTAAAGTGATATTGTCTTCAATCTGTCTGTGTAAGTCATGTGTTGTAGGCCGTGAATTTTCTTGATGAGAAACTTCTGAGGTCTCCCCAGATGCTGCACATGTCTGGTGAGGCACACACAGAAGGAAGCATTGCACTGTATTGTTGATCTGACCAAACTGGCCAAGTACAAGGGAGTTATAACCTCCTTAGTTTTTGGATGCTCTACCCTTGCTTTTGAGATGTGCAATGTAGACTGTCTTCCTTACTACTGTGGACACCTGATGATCACAATTAAGGCTGCTATCAACTTGTGTTCTTAAATCTCTCACCACTGGGTTTGAACTTTGGGGGATATTATTAATGTTGTAATTAGCAAGGGTTTCTCCTTTGCCGGAGGGCATGATAATGCATTTTTTTGCATTTAGTTTAAGTCTGTGGCTTTGACATTAATAAATTGTCTGTGTAAGCCCATTTTGTAGTATGTTGATATCTTTGGGGGATTCGATAATTGCACCTAGTTTACAGTCAACAGCAAACTTGGTAAGCCATAGGCCATCTACTTTCACCTGGACTTCTGAAAAATAGATACCAAACAGTAGGGGGCCTAGAACAGATCCCTGTGGAACACAACTGGTAACAACTCTGCTAGTAGAGTTTGCATCCCCAATTTTGACTGCATGTGTTCTGTTTGTGAGCCAGCTGGCAACCCATCTAGTGACATAAGGGTTAATTCCCCATCTGGGTGAGTTTCTTAATGATGCCTGAGTGAGGGATTGTGTCAAAGGTCTTCGCTAAGTTGAGGTAGGCAATGTGAACTGCTTGGCCTTGATCCAGGGCCTTGGTGACATTCTCAAAGAAGCCCACCAGGTTTAGCAGGCAAGATCTGCCCTTAATGAAGCCAAACTGGGTCATGTCAAGAGTTTGAAGGTAACCTATATCCTTGTCTATAAGATCTGTGATGATTCTCTCCATGGCCTTACAGATAAATCTGGTTAGGCTTATAAATTAAGAAGTTATGTACTCACCATAATGTTCCATCTGAGTAGGTAGCTTCATTTGTCTGCAACCTGTGGGTCTTGGATCCGATATCGGATCCGAGCCGGCAACTTGTTTCAAGCTAATGGATCCGAGCTCCTAGCTCCTCCCCTCACCCATAATCCCCTGCTAACCCTCCATGACCTCAGATCAAGTTTGCCCGTCAATAAATACCCAACAATGGGTATCCAACTAAAAAATAGATCTGAAGAAGGCCAGGGGGAAGGAGGGGGGGGTGGTTGCAGATAAATGAAGCTACCTACTCAGATGGAACATTATGGTGAGTACATAACTTCTTAATCGTAGGGAGTTCATTTGTCAGCAACCTGTGGGACAGAGTCCCCAGCTACCTGAACCTTGGGTGGCCATCATGGAAGGATATTGCGAACCACCGCAGAGCCAAAGGATGCTCTCCCTCTACAAATCACGTCCAGTTTGTAGTGGTTAATAAAGGTATGAGATGAAGCCCAAGTGGCTGCCGAACAAATATCATCCAATGGAACTCTAGACTTAAAGGCCGCAGAAGTAGAGATGGAACGAGTGGAATGTGCGCGAACTCCTTCCGGTGCGGGTCTCCCAGAGGCTTGGTACGCCAATAGGATACATTGAGAAATCCAGCGTGATAGGGATACTTTTGATATTGCTTTCCCCAAATTAAATTTGGCAAAGGAAACAAACAGCTGGTCGGATTGTCTATGACCAGCTGTTCTATGGGTATAAAAGCGAAGCTGCCTATGAACATCTAATGAGTGCAGCTTGTACTCTCCTTTATTCTGATATTTAGGGAAAAAAAACGGTAAATTTATGGATTGATTTATGTTGGTTTCTGATGCTATCTTGGGGAGAAAAGAGGGATTGATCCTGAGGTACACTCTGTCTGGGTGAAAGATCAAATAAGGAGACTTCACAGAAAGGGCTTGAAGCCCCGAAACTCTTTTTGCTGAAGTGATGGCTACAAGGAATGCTGTTTTCCAGGACAAGAATTTGAGATCTACTGAAGCAGCGGGTTCAAAAGGTGGAGCAGTCAAGGCTTGAAGAACTAGTGAAAGATCCCACGGTGGTACGGCTTCTTTTATAGGGGGTCTAAGCAAGAAGGTGCACTTGAGAAAGGTTTTACACAACTTGGCCGACATCAAAGGCCCTGTATCATGTCCCACATGGTAATGTGAAATGGCTGCCAATTGCACTTTGACAGTTGGACAACTAGCACCTTCCTGAAAAAGTTTGGTTAGGAAGTCTAATATGGAAGGAAGAGGAGCCGTAAAGGGATCTAGATCATGATGCTCCGCCCAGATGGAGAAACGTTTCCATTTACTGCGGTACACTTTCCTGGTGGAGGGCTTATGCTCTGCCACAAGGATGGCTTTGACTGGTGAAGAGATACCGGGAGTCCTAACTAGGAGTGGAACTGGAGCAACCAAGCTGTCAGTTTCAGATTGTCCAGGTTTGGGATCGGTGAGTTCGACGGATGGGAGATTAGATCCGGACTGGGATCCAGAATCCAAGGAGGATTCACTAGGTGAGACCACAGGTAAGGGAACCAAATTTGCCGAGGCCAGAATGGGGCAATGAGGATCATCCTGTTCCCCAACCGCGAGGCTTTCTGTAAGATTTGCAGCATCAGGGCTAGAGGAGGATAGGCATAAAGTAGACCGGGTGGCCAAGCATGCATCAGAACGTCTCTTGGAGTTTCCCCTGGAGGGGGAATCAGAGCAAAGAAATTGCCGCATTTGGTGTTTGAGGGAGACGCAAAAAGATCGCAGCAGGGTTGCCCCCATATTGCGAATATCTGCTTCGCTACTAGTGGATTGAGAGACCACTCATACGGGGTAAGAAGGGTGCAACTGAGTTTGTCCGCTAGGATGTTGGTCCATCCCGGAATGTGCGTTGCAATCAGAAAGTGGTTGGTGGAGATCGCCCATTCCCACACTCTCATGGCTTCGCGGCATAGATGGTAAGATCTGGTTCCCCCCTGTTTCTTGATGTACCAGACAACTGACATGTTGTCCGACTGAATTGCAATCATTCCTATAGGGAGGAGATCCTGAAGTGCTTGCAACACAAACAGCACCGCTCTCATCTCCAGAAAGATGATATGCAGGGAGGTCTCTGTGTCGTTCCATGTGCCTTGGACCGTCCTGCCTGAATAATGCCCCCCCACCTGAGGCGGGAGGCGTCCGCGGTCACCGTGGCGAGAGGGGGAGGGGTGCAGAAGGGACGGCCTGTATGGAGGTCCGAAGTTTGGAGCCACCATAATAGAGCCCTCCTGCAAGCCTTGCTGATAGCAATGGGGTGATGAAGAGGAAGGGATAGAAAAGATCATTGCACTAGAAGTGTCTATTGCAGTACCCGCATGTTCAGATGGGCACATGGAAGGAGCATAATCGCTGCCGCCATGGAGCCTAGTGCCCTCAGGACCAATTCCGCTGGTGAAGTCTCTGATTGGAGGATAGCCTGCACATGGAGTTGCAAATTCCGGATTCTCTCGGAAGTTAGAAAGGCTCGTAGCTCTCTGGTGTCTATTCTGGCTCCTATGAATTCTATGACTTGTGTCGGGGCCAGAAGGGATTTGTCGGCATTGATGGTGATGCCCAACTGTGGGGTTAGGCGGAGAAGGAAATCTCTGGCTGAGCAAAGTAGATGCCTTGTTGAGTTGGTCAGGAGCCAATCGTCCAGGTACAGAAAGACCTGTATTCCCTGGAGTCTCAGGTGGGCCGCAATCACTGCTAATACCTTGGTGAACACCCTGGGGGCTGGGTGAGGCCAAAGGGAAGGACCCTGAACTGGTAGTGACTGGCTCCCAGCCAGAAGCGGAGGAACCTCCTGGATCGTCTGTCCATTAGAATGTGGTAGTACGCATCCTTGAGGTCTATAGAGCACATGCAATTGTTCTCCCTTAGAAGGGGGAGAATAGATTGAAGAGTGACCATTCGGAATTTTTCCTTGGTTACTGACAGGTTCAAGTGGGAAAGGTTTAGGATCGGTCTCAAGTCCCCCATCTTTTTTGGCACCAAAAAGAACCTGGAGTAAAACCATAATCCGAGCTGGTCTTGGGGGACGGGCTGGATGGCTCTTTTTCTTAGCAGCTGCTGAATTTCTGTGGCTGTGGCCTCCCTCTGATCGGGTGGTACATCGGGGAGGTTCTTGAATTTGGGGACACGGAGTAATGGTATTTTGTACCCTCTGGATATAATGCGAAGCACCCAGCGGTCTGTTGTGATAGACTCCCATGCTGCTAGGTGCTCCAAGAAGCGCCCCCCGACTGCCTCCAGAGTGGAGCAGCCGGGCAACCCTTCAGGGCTGCTGCATGGGCTGTTCAGAGAAAGGGTCTCTGGACCCAAAGTTTCTCGGAGCCCCTCTGCCCCTGGGGTGGCGTCCTCTCTGTCCTCCTCTGCCACGGAAGGACTGGTTGTCCAGAGCGGGTTGGGAATCTTGTGATTTCCGAAACCACATCTTCTTCTGACCCTTTTGGTTCTTCGAAAAGGACCGCTGGGGAGCAGAGAAGCGGACTCCGATGGCAGACAACGTCTTCCCGTCTTTCTCACTCTGGACAAGTGTCTCGCGAACCGTTTTGCCAAATAGGGCAGAACCATTGAAAGGCGTTGCAAAGACGCTTTAAAAGGCTCCGCAAAGTCACAATGATGGAGCCAGGCCTGACGTCTCATGACTAGGCCTGCTCCGCTAGCCCTAGCGTCTCCCTCTGTGGCGTGGGACAACAGCCGCATAGAGGTATTTGAAATTGATCTCAGAGTGGCCATTCGGGTGGAGTACAATTGCTTATCATCCGCCGACATGGACTCAGGAGGGGAGGCAGCGTATTCTTTGATAAGATCCCGCTGCATCCTGATGACATGTGCCATATAGTTCAGAGACCTTACCGAGAAGGTCGCTGAACTAAAAACCCGCTTCTCTAAGCAGTCCATCGAGCGGGACTCCTTACTCGGTGGATGGACTGAGCGGCTCTCCTGAGCCAGTTCCCTCTTCGTGGCTGCCGCCGTCAACATGGCATCTATGGGGGGGGGCCCTTACTCCAGTGTGATCGGTCTGAGGGGGGGCTAAGTATCCTGTCTGGGCATTTTGGTATTGGCTCCATGGTGTCCGGATCCTTCCACGCCCTGGTAGTGATGAGGTCCACCAAGGGGTCGGCCGGAGGATACCCAAGAGGTAGACAGACCTGCTTCGAATGCCTCCAGAAACACAGACTCGTCGGAGGAAGACTTGGGGACAGACCACCCACCTCTGATCCTCAGCATTTCCATGATGTCTCCAAAGGAGACATCCTCAGGGGGTGATCTTAGGGAGCCTTCCCCTTCCTCCAAGTCCGTGTCCTCAGTTAAGGACTCAGGGGAGTCCACGTGCCTCCTCTTGCACTTATGCTTGCGGGGCACTTCCTCGGGGGGGCTGTCCGAGGAGGCCTCGCCAGCTACATCCTGTTCCAGTGGAACCATCTGGGACACTGAAGCAGGCTGTCCCTTTGGCCGGGTGATGGAAGCCTGGCCCAGCAGAGAGGGAGTGCAGGGAGGAGCCGAGACAAGGACCGGGGGTCCGGATGCTCTCAACAGAGCCCTCTCCACAACATCAAAAGCTGAGGGGGAACCACTCTCTCTTGGATCCGAAAGTAGGTTCCCACTTGGATCCGATGAAGGGATCGGAACCGGTGCCGAGACCATTGGATCCGAAGGACCAGTGCGCTCCGACCTGGACGGAGCCGAAGGCACACTGATTCCCTTGGATCCGAAGCTCGGGCCACGGCTCCGAGAGGTCGGATCCGACAGGCTCGAGGGCAGGGTCGGATCCGAAGTACCAAGTACTGTCGGCACCAACCCACCCCCGGCTCCAACACTGCTCGGCTCCGAACACTCCGAACCCGGGTAGCGGGTCGGAGAAGGAGCAATAGGATGAAAAAAAGATGTTGAGCTCCCCCCCCAAAGGGGGGGGGGGGGCAAGAGCACTCCCATCTGCAGCTGGGCCTGGATGAACCTTCGCATCATCCGGTCCAAGTCTGCATCGGACATACTAAAGGTCGATCTTGAGGAGGTCACCGAGGCAGGCCTGGAATGCTGCCTCGATGACCTTGATGGAGATTGGGCCTCCTCCTCCTCAGGCCCTGGGGAGAAACAAGGGGATCGGAGCCGAGGAGGAGGAGACCTAGAAGCAGTGGAGGGAGAAGCCCGCTTAGCTGGCGGGGCTAAAACGGAGGTCTCGGCCCGCCGCTTGTGGTGCTTCACCCTCCGTTTCTCCCTCCTGGCCTCCCTGTCCTCCGACACTTTAGCGGGAGTTTGAGTCCCAGACGGAGGAAGGGGGGCAGGAATGGCAGCAACCACAGCCTGTGGTGGAGCCACGGGAGCAGCGGAGGCCGGAGCCGAGTCCGGGGGTAAAAGTCCCGCCAAGACCAGCTTCGACCTCCGCTCTTTCAGTGCCCTGGGATTGAAAGCTGCACAAATGGTACAGCCTGAGGTGAGGTGTTCAACCCCAAGGCACCGAACGCACCGAGTGTGGCCATCAGCCGGGGAGAGCTTATGGCCACACTCGGTACATTTAGAAAAAATGGCTTTTGGGGCCTCAGCCATACTTAAAGAAAAGTAATGTAACCCACACACACAGGCCCCAAAACACAACACACACACTCTAACGACCAGCGAAGGGAGGGAAACTACTTAAAAGAAAATATTTTACTCTAAAGGGTACCTAACACTTACACACAAAATATTTTTGGGAAAAATTAAGAAAGTTGATAGAAAAATAACAACTTAACTGCCAAGAACTAGATGAGCTCACAAGAATCCAGCTATCCACAAGAGCGGCAAACTAGATCTGAGGTCATGGAGGGTTAGCAGGGGATTATGGATGAGGGGAGGAGCTAGGAGCTCGAATCCATTAGCTTGAAACAAGCTGCCGGCTCGGATCCGATATCGGATCCAAGACCCACAGGTTGCTGACAAATGAACTCCCTACTTCAGATCTATAGTTCTTGAGGTAAGGTGAGGATCCCCCTTTGTACAAGG